>NW_010432279.1:0-8028 GCF_000710305.1 Buceros rhinoceros silvestris | reverse complement strand
TAAAATGATATAAGAAAATAAAAAGAAAAAAAACCACTACACCTGGAACTTGAAGCCCAGGTACCAACCTGAGCCCGCTCCCACTGGGACAATCATACCCAGAGCTCCAGCGGTGCTGGGCTGGAGGTCTGCGCTGCCTGCCGGAAGTTCTGGTTGTCCGTACCGCATCCATTACATTCGTTTTCAAAGGATTATTCATTCTATGCTAAAGATGAAAATTCATTCTGGACAACAACCAGAAAGCATCAGCTTTTGCAAAACAGAACTGCACACACAAAGCACATTTCCTCACCGCTAAGCGGCGGCCACCTTGCCAACGCTGTGGCAGCTTCAAGGGTAGAGCGGAAGATGCTGTTACCTGGTCACAGCACTTTAGCAACATGTTGGTGCAACAGCGAGCAGAATCTGATCCAACGTATTAAGATAGTTTTAGAGAAGCTTCCAAGATGCGACAATTACTTTGCAGGACCAACCAACGTGCAGCTAGCTAGTCAGTAAGGCATAACCACATCTTCGGCAATTACAAAGACTTTACCTGTAAGCCAAAGGATGTACTCTGGGTTTGGGGTTTTTTTAAACATTAACATTTCACTTCAAAAACAAAAACAAGGCTAAATATTAGCCATAAATCCTGCAGCCACTGTTCCTGAAGCAGGAGGGCCTGCACTAACATGTTCTCTCTCGGTAACCGGTGGGAACTGAGGACTGGGTGAGGCTTGTCATGCTTCCAGCTGGAAAGTCTTGGTGCAGGCAGTGAAACACAACCCTCCCAGAGGGAATCAGACACACCGTGCACGTGCCTCGTGCGTGGTCTGGGCACACACTGTGTGTGTACACCTGCCATTGTTACACATTAAACATACTGTGTGTAGCAATCAGCCATGGAGCACATTTTGACAAAACGAGCATTCTGGCACGCTGTGTGGTTTCAAGCACGCACACTGTGTCACAGCCTGCTCGTTAGACCAGCAATCCAAAAATGAAAGACCCGGGTCTGGCGTCCTTCGGAAGGTTCATAGCCACGCAAGCAATCTGTCAGGAGGATGCTCTAGGCATCCCAGGCAGCCCGAGATGGCAAAAGCCACCTTCCCTGCTGAAGCTGTGCCATCGTACAGGAAAGATTTGAAATTCAATGTGGAACAAAAATACCAGAAATGGGGCAAAACTCACTGGGGAAGGTACAGCCTTGGCTCCATTCCATACTCCCAAGCTAATTATGCTTTTTCTTCAGAGAGCGTCTTTCTTTATATTTTGTCTCTGAGCCTACGGCGATGTCTGCGAGGCCAAGTAATGAATTTTCAATTCAGTTTCATTTCAAATTTCAAGATATAAATACTTGAGTGCTACTAAAATATACACACCTCAAAGCCAAAACAACCTGTAAGTGCTTTGGAGCTTTGCGCAGTCATTTTCTGTGTCAAATCATATACCTTTCAGATGACATTTTACTCCACCACAAAAAGGTGAACTATAATTTAAAGCAGAAAACAGTACATTTACTCCCATCTCCTGATTTTCACATCAGAATATCATACTCTTACTTTTTGAAATTGTCTCGCTATTATAATTTAATACTGTAGTAACATAGATCCTTTTGCTAGTATGAAAATTTAAAGACATTACATATATGGACCAATTTTTAACATAACACCTCCACAGTAATGGCCTGATCATTCCTTCCTGTTGGGTTGTCACGCATTAACTCAATGTCAGGGCCACACTCATCATTTAGAGCTGCGTGAGAGTAAAATTTCATAGGAGAGGTAGTTAAAGTGTGACTCCTCCTCTTATTATGCTAACACAGCTGGTTTGGGGTTTGGGTTTTTTCCAAATGAACAAAGTCCATTACCTTTTCTCTCACTTTTATATAGAAAATGGAACCGGAAAGAAATTAAAGTAGTAAAACCCACAGTGGGGCATCAGCATAATGCCAACCCCGTTTCTCACTGATGGCTTCCCAGCCGCTCCAAGAACATTCCGTGACAGAAAAGTCACGGATCCCACAGTAACTCACTCCGGTGATTCACTGTGCTTTGTCTTGCAGTCCTTCACCTGAACCAAATTTCTCAAGATTCTGAGAATCCCTAAGTATTGCCATCTGCAAGAACAGCAGAACAGAGTCGAGAGAAAACAAATAAAACGAACAGACATGAAAAAACCCCAACATCACTATGGTAGACTTGTTACATATTTACTGCAGATTTACTCATTTCTGGGAAGGCCTAACCACACCAGAAATCCTCTGATTTTGCCCAGTTGTGCATCGCCTACACACTCATGAAATAAAATGCAATCAAGACTTCTGTCCAATAATTAGAACCAGCACTCTGAATTTATTGCAGTCCAAAACTTTCTGCAGACAAGCCCCATGACCTACCATTTCTCTTTGTATCCCTTGCTTCCTCTTTACCAAAATGCAGGGGAAAAATAATGCGTTCTACAGTTTTTTCATGAAAAGACAAAGTTTTTTGTTCCACCTATTTCTCTTCCAGTCATGAGTAGTTCACCCAATTCAAGACAAGCTGCACCGAGCGTCCACAAGAATCACACAGTTCTCAGACATGCCATTTCCTAGCTGAGCCTCCAACCACCCCCTCCAGCGGAGCACCTCTCTGGCTCCAGCTAGTGCTGTGTTCAGCAAGCAGAAGTCAGGTACACAGCGCAAGACCTTGTGCCTCGCTTCACGTTTATTACTGTTCCCTATATCAGAACCCAAGTGGTGCGACATGGAAGCACAAGTTCACTGACAAGTCAAAAAGCACATATTCGAAAGCGGAGATTTGTCAAATTAAACACTTGCCTTCACATGCAGTTGTGAGATCTTAACTTTGATTTTTCTCCTCATAAAACAGAAAATAATTTCAGGACCTCATCATGATCTAAACACCCTCCTCTTCTCCACAAATCTACATACACTCTCTCTGCGCTCCTTCAGAGCTGTAGGTGAAACCGCCCATGTCTTGCTGTTCAAGTCACACGCCTGCCTTGTGCCGAGGTGGCCCCACAAGCAAACTCTCATCCACAAGTATTTAAACTCCTGCAAGTTTCGGCTCCAATGCAATCCTGGTTCTCACAGCCATCTCCAAAAGTCCCCCCGTATCTGGCAATGCCACCAGCGTTCTGAGACAGCACAGGGGGCTGCTGGGGCAGGGGCTGCGTTGTTCTGGATTCTGCAGAAGGCAGCGGAGCTCTGCGCTCCGGTCCCACGCCCTCTGCTCCGCTGTGCCTGGCACAGTGGAAACACGCATTTTGGTTTTACAACCGGTGTTTACGATTCTGGAAACACCATTAGCTGCTATGGTGATGGAAATTCACTTCATTAATTCTGAAACAAACTTTGAACTCCATAGCGTTTTGTACATGACTGCAGGCATCTTTTTACAACCTCCCCTCCCGCAGCTATTTAAACAACTGTACACGGTAATTTAGCAGCAGAGAGTATCAAAAACAAGAAAGGTCAGTGTTTTCATGTTTATTTAAATTCTTCTGGCCTGCTCAAAGCCTGCCACCTTCTTGGTTTTCTCTTGAGACTTCAGCCAGAGATGCCCAGAATGAGGCTGAAGGGCAGTGCACAGTCAAGAATAATTTTTTTGGTATTTTTTTTTCCACTGGTAGTATCTGCCCTGCTCTTTTCATACACCTGCATTTCATTGTCAGCCTATCCTGCCATTTATTCAAATATATTGCATGAGCAATTTCTCACACCGCATCTCATGAATATATAATCCACACAGAAAATTAACACACGGATTGATTGCATGAGAAACCTGCCAAAAAAGTCAACCCTTTTCCTTCACATTCCTATTGCGTGTTCTCCCCACCGGTGTGGTTTGAGTGCCTCAAGAGCCATCTTAGAGAGCACAGAACTCTACAGCTACAGACAGCCCCCTCAAATCACTTTCTGCATTAGCCTGTGCACCGGTCTTTGAATTTCCTTTTTCAGCCTCTTTTTCTGACCTCTCCCAGTTTTTCTTGTTTCCTGAGGAAAAATGGATAGTTCTTACTCATAGCTGCTATGATGTCTCTTTAGCACGTCTTTTGACTTCACCCTCTCCAGACACACAAAATATAATTCCTATTTTAAACCTAACTGCTCCCAGCACTTGAGATTTCACCCAGGGGATCTCTTGAGATCACTTAGTCCAGCCCCCGCTCTGCACCAGCTGGCACAGGTTGTCCAGGGCTGTGACAAGGGGTGTTTGAGTATCTCCAGGGGCAGCTGAAGCCAAACCAAAGTCTTAGTGTAAGTCTGGCTCCCTCTGACTTTCCAGGAATGATGGACGTGTTTTCTCTGGGACAGTCAGCTCTGTCTGGCGCTCTTGTTCCAGCCTCTGTCAGCTCAAGCTAACAGTTCTGCAGCAGTTTCCTCTGTCTCGCCTGTCTTCCCAACAGAAGGGCTGAGTAATTATTTTCAAGTGGCCTCTTGGATTTTTATATAAGTCCAAGCCAGCAGAATCTTAAAGCATACAACTGGAGTAGTCTGTATCCTTAAAACTGAAGAAAATCATGTTCTCTGGCCATGACTTTCTGTTATCCAGCATGGGGAGAGCATCCCAGGCTGACACACAAAAGACAGACAGCTAAGTAAAAATTCTGCAGAATTCTCTTCCTGTTGCCAGTTCATATCTAAAGGTTGAGGGGGAAAAAAACCACACTCCTGGTGACAGCTCTGAAATCAGGCAACGTGTGACAGTAATCGGGTCTCTTCTGACAAGTCAGGTTCCAGGAAACAGAATCGTTTTTTTAGGCTATGTGTCAACAGCGTCAAGGAATAAGAACAACGGCACGACATAGTCCTTGGCTACTTCCCTCAGAAGTAAAGACTACGGGCTCTCGGTGAAGAGAGAGCTGGCTGCCTGAAACGAGGAGGCTCCTGGCAGGTCGTGAAGTCCAGTCATAACGGCTGGCTCCAAGCAGGGCTCTGGAGGGTGAGCAGCAGCCATGGAAGAGCCTCTGTCTGTACAAGACAAGTTTGTGGAGATCTTGTGGGATGATGGAGCCAGACAGCAAAGAGCTACTGACGCAAAAAAGAGAGAAGCAAACAAATTGTGAGATGAGAATCAGAGAGCTTCGCATCAGCTATAAGGATGTGATAAAAACCAAAGCAAGAACAAGCACGTGTGTCATCTCAGTGCTATCTGCTGGAGCAGGGGACAGATGAGAGGCAGTGCCTGTGGTGGAAAATGATGGTTTGGAGACACACCACGTCAGGGAACGAAGACCAAATGTAAAGGTGAGGCTAAGCAACAAATATCCCCACCTCTACTGAGGAAAAACCTCTCCTCCTTGCTGCTGCTGTCACAGAGCTCTTCCCTCCGACAACTCACAAGAGCAGACAACCCAACGTCAGAGAGCAGAAAACTTGTGGAGCACAAACATCGCTAACAGAAAACAGCCATTTCTTCCTCTGAACCATCCCTAGCTGAAGGTCTCGCTGTCCTTTTCCTTCACAGCAGAAGCGAAGCATCTCAGCCATACTGAGGAAGCTGTTCTGAAACCCAGACTGTGAAAACCATGTCTGTGAAGTGGATGTATCCACAGGAAGGTGTCAGAGAGGCTAGATAAGAAATTTGAGCATGTTGATGGCTGAAATAGCCAGCCGTGTTGTGTGACCGGTAGTGTGGGTGTGTGCTATGTCTATATGTGTCACAGCCAGGCACAGCCCCATGATCGCTCAAACTTAGTGTTTTCTGTTCAGGTCTGGATGAGGTCACGCTGCCTTCAAGACTACAGGAGTTTAGACAGGAGCTGTGCCCTACTCTGTCCCATGGGCCAGCAAACAGGCCCTGACCAGCTTTAATCAGCAGTCTAAATGCGAGCAAGGAGACTCCGAGGTAGAGCCATGCATGGACTCAGTCTGAGGTGACAGTGACTACCTGGGGCAGAAGAAATGCTTGAACGCCAACAGAGACAGAAAAAGGACAATGACAGCGAAGGAGGAGCAGACAAGCTGCGGAATGAGGAAGAATGTGTGAAAGATTAGAAGCTCAGATGCAACCAGATTGAATTTATCAGAAAGGGGATGCTGTGACGAGGAAGAGGAAATTGGACACTTAAAATACAAAACAGTAGACCTGATGATACACAGTCATGTAATAAACTTTAGAAAGATAAAGGAAACTGAAGTAACGGATCAAGTGGGAGCTAACAGAAAATATGAAGCAGTACGTGGGTAGGGCAACGGTGTCAGTCAGAGCAGAGCTGACGAGACCGAGTCAACAGGATTGCAGGACACAACAGACCTGGGAACCTGAGCAACCCCACAGCACCGAACATGTGTGGTAAGAACTGAGGAAGAAAGGGCGTTACAGCCCATTTCCAGGAATGAAGGGGTGCGAGCACTGGAACAGCATGAGGAAAGCATGGCACAGAGCAAGCGAGTAGTGCCAGAGGGGTGGACATTCAAGCGTTAAACAGGGCAGGTGATGTCTCACATGGACCAGCAGTTTCAAAGGTAGAGTCTGGGGGTGGCCTGGCTCTGCACCTCAGGACCTCCCCCTCGCTCAGAGCCTGGGCAGATTCCCTGGGACTCTCAGCTGCAGGACAGGCTGGCTTTAGGCCAGCATGTTTCAAGGCTCCCCTAGCAGGCTGCTTGTCTCAGTTTTCTTAGCTTCTCCGCTCTGCATTTAAAACCCAGCGCCTCCTGTTGCTTTGGTGCCCATTTATCCCTAAGCAAGACACAGCTGTCTGCCTTGCCATCGCTCCTTTGTCACTACACAAGCTGACAGGTGACTGCTGCAAAGCAGGGATAATCCACATCCTTAACGCTAAGTCTGCGGAGGTGTGTAAAAATTAACATGAAACTTTCTCCTCATGGTTATGCAGAAGTCACCAGGAACAAACCCTTCAGGTGGCCTTTCTTAACAATGGAAAATGCTGATTCAGTAGTTACATGCCTCTGGCTGCAAAGCCAGTTTAGGAGATTTCTGCACTGTAAATTGGAATGGAGAACAAAACCTGATTTTATATAAAAAATAATTCCCTCCACGTGCCCCAGGTCCTTCCAAAACTCAGTAAACTTCATGGTTTCATAATGTTGTGCCAAGCAAAGGGATAGTAAAGCGCAGAAGAGACACAGGAATGACACATTTAAAGGAGAAAACCACTGAATCTTTATTCTAGAAGAAAAAGATGGTTGCCAAAGGGTGAATTTAGTTGCCCTTGCCCCCTGCCCTTCCTCTTTGTCTTGGAATTCACCTAGCAAACCTCTGAACACGGCTGTGACCGAAGAAGAGGGCTCACCAGACATTAGTCAAGCTTCCAGTAAGATCTGGCTATGTCTATGTTCTTGCCATGTTTTTACTGCTGAATTCTTGTGCTGAGCATGGTGTTTGCTACACAACTATCTAATCAAAATATCCATCACCCACCCAGACAGGGCAGACCTTGGCTCTGACCGGGATCATAGAGGTACTGAAGACAAATCTCAGCAAAAGGGGGGTCTTGCCAGCAACCACACGGAGAGGAATTGTCTCCAGCCCCGCAGATTTCAGGCCTGAGCCTACAGGACTCCTGGAACCCAGGAGGCTCTGCGGACACGCCAGCTCAGGGTTCACAAAGAACACGGGTTTGCACCATGCATCGCCTGGGATCAGATGCTTTTAATCTCACCTCTCCACTGCTAGAGACCAATGCTAACAGTTTGTTCTGCCCAGATTCTCAGACATGGGCGTCCCCGCACAAAGCTACAAGACATTTAGTATGTTCTTGAAAATAAAATGCTGCTGCAAATAACCAAACAAAAGAGTCTAAAGGCGCTGAGAACAAGACGTAGTGTTGTGGTTAACTCCATTCTAAATGCTCCTTAGCAAAGCTTCTTTCCTAAATTCTCGCACGTAAGGCAGACGGAAGCCCCGTCATGTCGATCACACGGTCCACGGGCTGGGGCTCCCAGAACACCCCGACAGTCACAACCAGGAGTCCGCAGCAGTCGCCTGGTTCTTGCCGGAGTCACCCAGCACCTCGCTGCCAAGTCCCGGCTCCCACTCCACAACTTGAGCACAATGCCGGCACCTTCTCCAGGCGCCC
>NW_010432278.1:3852-14183 GCF_000710305.1 Buceros rhinoceros silvestris | reverse complement strand
AGGGAAGGCACAGCTGGTCACAAAGAACCGGCTCCTGAAAGCCGGGGGAGTGCCGCGCTGGTGGGAACGGTTCAGCGGCAGAAGCAGCCTCCGGCGCGCTGCTGGGCGGGTGCTGCCGCGGTCCGCGCAGCCCCCCTGGCTCCGGACTTGACGTTCTTTGTTTTTTATTAATCCAAGCGCCGATGAGCCAGCTTAGCCCCGACAGATGATCTGAATCTGGTGTCACCGTGTGTTTTGCGGGCGCAGCCTTCAACTTCTCTTAGGGATTTATGTTCCAGAGAGCTGGGAGAAAAGCTGCCCTCAGAAAAGAGCATTTCCAGCAGAATATAACTTCAGCTTTGAAAGACAGCCCTGAATTCTGTTTTGTTTTTTCTCCCTGAAATAGGGAGAGTGGGTGTTAATGATAAGTTGTGGTTCGGAGGGAGCCAAGAACAGGCTTTAAAGTCGAGGGGAAATGAGCAAAATAACGAAGGCTGCACCCCGCGTGTGACCTGCCCCGTTTCCTCTCCCGATGATAAAAGGAAGCAGAGGCACGAGACTGTGCCACGATTTGGCCGAGGTGAAGGTCCTTTTAGGAGTAACAACAAACACGGGGTGTTTGCAGGGTGGTTTTGGAAGAGAGGAAGGAGAGATGCTTCTCAGCTTTTGCGGGAAAATCTCACAAACAAGCCAGTGTTGAATGTGAGGAGATGAGGTTAAATAATGACGTTGTGTTATTTGTAAGTAGTGATTTGTCTCGATGAGACAGCTCTTTAGTAGAGCTTGTGATAGGCTTGAAACTACTTATTTGAGCATTTTTTTTAAAAGGAAGTCTCGAATTACAGTTGTTTTGGCACAAAAGCCTGATGCCTTAGGAATTTACAAACACGTTGATATGAGTAAGCTGGAGATGTTAAAGAGCTGGTGTTTGTCTAGCTGTGGCGATAGAGGTGGTGGGGGTAAAGTGTCGCTCAGGAAGTGGCAGCGGTTGGCTTGGTACAGTTTTAAAATTGCATGTATAAGATAACCTGCCTGGCTGCTTGTGAAATCATTTCCTTCCCCATCTTCAGCACAATGACTAATCTGTTATCTGGACACTTCTGAAAACTTGGAGCTAGTGGCATATATGCATACGGGGGAGGTTTGCCTGCTTTTTGATTGCAATGTCTTAAATGCTGCCTGTGTGTGCACATCTCAAAAGTTCAGCTGATGTTTTTCTGGGTAAAAAGAAGCAGTGACCCTTGGTTTCTGTCTGTGTTCTTCTGAAATACTACTAGGAACTCCTAGTATTTAAAATGATTAAACTATTTTAGCCAGTTTACTGCCACTCCAAGGGGTTTCGTTATTTGAGGACTCGGCAAGTGAACTGTAAAATTTGTTTACTTCTAGAGCTGTGAGAATAATCCCACTTCACAAGTAGCTAATAAAATTTCTAGTTAACGGTGTGGCTTTGAGGAGGGATATTAAACCAAGTGTTGTGTATTGTGGTTTTAAAAACCTCTTTCATCCGTGATTTTTCTGGTTGATGGGTGTGTTCTGAGACCTTGTTGCGTGCAGTCCCACTTGGGCAGGCTTTGTGCACACACGTGCGTGACACGAGGATTTTAATCTGGTTTACTAGAAAGATTTATCTTTCCCTCCCCTCTGCCATTTCCCTTTTGTAGAGTGAATCTCTGGTGGTTTGTGATGTTGCTGAAGACCTGGTGGAGAAACTGAGAAAATTCCGGTTTCGTAAAGAAACCAACAATGCTGCCATAATAAGTAAGTTAAAAGCGCGTCTGACAAACATTGCAAGGTCTTGCAGAAAACCCTGTCTCCTCTTTTCCTTCCCATGTAATGTTGCTGCTGTAACAGGTAAATGTGAGCGAAGAGGCTGTTGTTTGTGTGAACTTCAGTGCCTCCAATTCTGCCTGTAATTTTAACAGTAAATCAACACTGTTCTTATGATTCCAGACTGCGTCTGCTCTTGATAGAGTGTTTGTATTTAATTGCAGCTCGGAGTGTACCAGTGTTTGTAAAATGATAGTAGAAAATGTCAAGGCACAATCACTTTGTGTTTGTAAATGTTGTAGCCTTTAAGTAGGAGAGTTTGACATTTTGGGCTCTGAGAAGAGTCTGTTGCGGTGAGCAGTGCTGAGACTGCGCGATTCCCCTGGCTCCAGGGATCTGCTGAAGTCGTAGGATAGACCAAAGCAGCAGAAGAGAAGCACAAGGAATATACTTGTGGGGGGATGTTCAAAAGCTTCGTGCTTGTACCTTGTATAAACCGATGCATGTTTTTTCAATCGGTGTTTTGTTTTGATTTATAGTGAAAATCGACAAGGATAAGCAGTTGGTGGTGCTGGATGAGGAGCATGAGGTTTGTTAAATGACTTGTAAATAAGAGTATCTTCAGCCTGCAATGTATTGTTGTCTCTAAGGTACTGCCTTAGTTTCAAATTGTTATCAAACTCTTCATCTAATTTGGGTCATGAGCTTATTTCAATGCATGGTCACTCTGCATGGGAAGCACAGCACTATTAATAGTGGATCTCTGCAGAAGCAATCGAGTTGACTAATTAACCGCACAAAAAAAGTTATTTAAAGCTGTCATGACGCGACTGTAAAAAGCACCTTTGGCACCTGCTGGCTTTTTGAAGAGATTTCTGTTGTGTTTCCGCGTAGATCTGCGTATTTGCCTCTGAGCTGATCTGCCATCAGTTAGGCGCGAGGATTGCTAATCCTCGGCAGACTCTCCGTTTGATAGGTGGCATAATAAGGTCAGCCCGGCGTGTTGTACGCAGGGCAAATTTAAACCCTTCCCGGGGATTTGAGCATTAACCGTAGCTCTTATTCCCTGGAATAACTGGAAGTTAATGTCATATTCGAGTAGAACGGGGACTCTGTTTTTGCTGTTCAGGGAGGAAAGACCAAATTTTTCCAAAGCACCATTTGTGTGGCTGGTTTTAACAGATGCTTCTTGGTGTGTGCTCACTTACTTCTCTTTAGCAGTGGAGTAGAAAAGCATGGTAGCTGCCAGCATGTCCAACTGGAGCCAAAAATGTTTTCTAAACTCATTATGCCTAAAATAGGGGTGATTGTTCATGCTAACGTTAATTCTATGTTTGGTCATAGGGATCCATTAGCACACGAGTCTTCCTAAACTGCTGTAGTAGTTTGAGAGATCGTTACTGGTTCAACTGTAGATGTACTTGTAACTCACAGCTGTTGCACTGCTCCGTCATTCTGCTTTAGCCTGCGTAGTATCCCTCTAATGCAAGACGGTTTGTTCAAATACTGCTTGTGTTTAATGTCACCAGGGTATTTCTCCTGACGAGCTAAAAGATGAGCTGCCCGAGAGACAACCTCGATATCCTTCTTGTGCTGCTGCCATCTGGGCTTACTCACTCCTGGAAGCTGTTCCAAGTGTTCAGTGTTGGACTTCACCTTTTTAGGCCAATACTTGCCTGTAGCGCGACTTTACGGATGCTTGATTTGTGAGTTAACCCGGGGATCAGTTCTCGTGATGCACTGAATGGTCAACCCTCTTGTTGAAACGACTGGCACGTTTAAGCCTTTCCTGAGATTTTTATTTCGTGTTAGACTATAATGGGGAGGTAAAGCTGCTGCTAATGTAAAGAAGCGAGTAAAATGTACCAGTTTTTTATGTGGCTACTTCTACATACAGAAAAGTGCCTGCATAACTAAAAGAGCAGCAAGTGAATTATTCTTTAACTAGATGAAGTAAGAGGGGCAAGGTCATAAGAAAAGAAAATATCTGCCTTCGTTATCCTCAAAAGCTGGCTGGTACGATTCCGTGTGCTGTTCTGAATCTGGCCTTTCATGACTGTAGTGCAGTAGGAGGCTGTAAAGCAGGAGTCCTCGCTGAGTTCCAGTTCAGCAGAACACCTGAAACAATGAAGTGCTTGGTCTGCAAAGAAAGAATTTGGCTTTCATTAAGACAGATACACATTGTTGGGTGTGGGAAGCCTTTTTACAAAACTGGGAGAGGATTATTTGCAGCAAATGGGTGATGTGAAGCAGTAAGGGAGGCAGCCCTCCTGCCCAGCAGTGTTTGAGGTTGGTAAAGACAGGCGGGGTTCACTTCTGAAATTCAGATGTGGAAGTGAAAACAGAACAGTGACACTACTTACCCAATGTATAGCATCTTTTGGAATGCAAAACTTGTGCCTGCATCACGCTCTGATAATTGAGGATTATCTCCCAATAATTGCTTTCTTAGTTTCTTTAACCTCAAGAAAAACATTTATTGTCTACAGTTACAAGTATCAGCATGCTGATGGAAGAGTTTCTTATCCACTGTGCTTTATCTTCTCCAGTCCTGTCGGTGAGTGAACATCCTGAACAACAGCTACTCTGTGCTGTAGATGTGGGAATGCTCTTTCCTGTGGAAGATAAAATGAGTGCTTCACGCTCAAATAGGGGTTCAGATGCTTAAGGATGGATTTGCTTATGCTGCTGCTGAAAGCGAGGCACTATAAAGCTGTGGCCTAGCGAGCTTGGACGGTGACAGCAAAGTCCTCAGCAAGCCATGATGATGATGATAAAGCTGTGGCATCACCTGGAGACCTTCTTGGGTGGGGAGGAATCTCGAGTGTATCAACTCTGTCCTCACCATCAGCTTGTGACAAGTGTCAATGGTCCCTCTGTCCAATCTCCCAAGTTGCTGGAGGTTTTCACTGCCTTTGGGATTCACGTTTGGGGCACCGAGGGTGTGTGATAGAAGAGACTCTTTTCCTTTTCTGAAGGCTGAACTGTAGTGTTTGTTCCCTGTATAGCTGGCCAAAAGGTCCCTTATTCCAAAGGTGCTGCCCACTGTGTGCTCAGTGGTGCGCGCAGCAACACTTTCCTGTAAAGGACAGGAGCCTGCAGCTCCGTGTCCTTTCATTTAGGTTAAACCTGTATTTCCTGTCACCCTGTCCTCACACCTTGGGGAATCCTCCAAATATGACCAGGTAAGGCTCTGGACTGGAGTGAGAGGCTGGTGAATAGCCCCTCTGTTCCTGAGGCTTTCTGTTCACCGCTGTCCATCTTGCTCTTTGGACTGGGTGCGAAGAAATTCCTCTCCTTCTCAGAAGGGCCCAGGAACCCGTGTCTACCTGTGATAGGAACAGGACTCTGTGGAAGAGTTCGGAGTGTTTTCCACGAAACAGTGCTGTGGTGTGAAGGTCTAAAGGGCTGTCACAGCTATGGGTGAAAAGGAGGAGAAGAGGCTTCTATAACCTGGATCTGGGCAGGTGAAAGTGCTGGGTGAACAGACGGTGTTCAAGGAGAGAGTCTGTGATCTTGCATCATCCCAGTTTTACGTAGAGCAGTAGCTTCCTCTGCTTTGTGTCACAGCAACTCTCAACATAAAGGGTAAACCCTCAACGCACCTGCGCAGGGCCCCGTGCAATTTCAACAGGAGCCAAATGCCCTGAGGCTTGATGTGGGCTTTCAGAGCTGAATTGCTCCTGTGGCTTCTGTACTGGAGTAGCTTGCTGGTATTACTGGATTATCCTCCAGAAGATAAACTAATTGCATTGGTTTACCCTTCATTACTCAGAACTAGAGTAATTAGGTGGGTGAAAGAGTTTGGCAACTAGTGAGCATATTGTTCTGTTGTTACCTGAGAACCTTTGTATGAATGTTCTGGGTGTTACTCCTCTTCTGAAGGATCAATATTTTGTGAGTTAGAACAGCCCAGAAATGTCCTGCGAGACCTTGAAAGAGGAAAGGAGGAAGACTTGTGAGACTTACTGGGAAAAGAGAGCTTAGTGTTCTTATGGATGGTGAGATGTAAAAAGTAACACTCCTATCTAGAAGCTTCTAAACAAGCAACTTCTAAAGAAAAGCCTTTTTGTTCCTTGAGGTTTTCTGTATCAAAGAGAATTCTGGAAACATAAGTTAGACTGATTCTGCAGTGAAACAACGAAGCTTTAGCCAGGACTCAGAACAGCCCTTAACTTCAACTGTGGCTGAAGCTGCTCCCTCTTTGGGGCTGGGGGGAGTCATTTTGAGCTCCCAGTTCCGGTTGGATCTGTGTAAGTGTAACTAGCAAAACCATGGGAGTCTTCCGGAGATAGCAGAGAGGGCGAAGAATTGAGCGTGGTGTAATCAGCACACTGTGGGAGCGGCAGGAGGCGCCGCTGTTGGCTGTTGTGATTCAAGTCTGACTTTTAGCTCTAAGAAATACGGGTGTGTGCTGAGACCACTAGTTCGACCATGCACAACTGTTAGTTCTGGAAATCCTTTCCAACTACTCGGTAGGAAGGTTAGAGCAAGGGTGGTAAGATATGTAAAGAAATAGGTCACTTCTCTGAATGGAGGCTTCGGCTTTCAGTTTGGGTTCTTAAAAATGTTTGGGTTTTTTTTTTTTAAAGTGTCACAGTCAAAATAACGAAAGAACCCCCCCTTTTTTTTTCCGCACTACTACAGGATGCAAGCCTGAACAGCAGATGATGTATGCGGGAAGCAAGAATAAGCTTGTGCAGACAGCTGAGCTCACTAAGGTATAACTGACTAGTTGGAATAACTATCTCCTCCTTAAATACAGGTTGTGGAAGGTGTTTTGTCTTGCTTGAACCTATTGCATGATGGGTGTTGTGAGACTTTGTCATTCCAGTGAACACATTCCATTCTAGAAGGACTGAGAGAGGAGAATATGTGGGGATTCCTGGAGTTTTAGGCTACAGGGAGAAGACTGTTCTCTCAAACTCGAATATCCCAGTGAAAATGTGCATTGGGCCAAGAGGAGAACTGGGAGCTTCTACCTCTTCTAGGGGTACCTTGTAGGAAAGGATCTCTCTGGTCTGAATTGGATGTGAAGTTGACAGGACTAAACGGGAGGGAAGCAGAGATAAGATGGAAGTAATCGGGACAGCCCTGAGAACTTTTTTTAGGTCTGTTGAAACTGCATCGTAGAGGCCTGAGAACTCTGGCATCTTTGATAGAAGAGAATTCCTCGAGGAGGAAGGCAGTTGTCAGTGAGTGAGAAGGAAGATTTGATGAGCAGGTGAAAGCCTGGGGACTGTCTGTGGTGGAGTTACTATCACCTGTCGAGTGGGAGACATTCAGCCTGAGAGGCTTTTAATGACAGCCGAGGAGTGGATATACAGGGTCATCTTCCTTCTGCTGCTGGAGAAGAGAGCCTGGCTTCAGCTTGGGTTGCTTGCTCTTCAGACGTGCCAGTCACTGAGCTATGTCTCATCTTAGCTCATGCTGCGGCTTCCTCCTGCTGTGGTTGCTGCATGTGACTCAAATGAGCTCTCTCATTTTTCAGTGCCTCGTGTATCAGCTTGGCTTCTGTTAAGCTGATCTGTTCTTCTAACTGAATTTTGGGGTTGTCTCCTACCTTTAACTTAACTTAAAATACTAGTTGAGAGTAGTGGATCACTGTCTGTGTACCCGAAGCAATACCCAGAGCCCACTCCAGTAGAGGTGGTGAATGAGGAGGAAAAGACACAAAACTTGAATTTTTTCCTGAAGATGACAGGACCGTCCTGAGGACGGGATTAAAGAAGGTCACTCCAAGCAGCAGGTTCACAGAGAAGCTATTGGTGCTCTTGGTCTTGTTCTCTGCTTCAAGGCTACATTAAAGGTTTAAGACTTCTGCAAAGCTTTGGGTTGGTGGAGTTGTGTTTATTTTTCTTTTTTTTTTTTTCAAGTTTTCTATTTGGAGGTGTCCCAGACTTGTTTCTTACAGGGAAAACAATGAGCTACTCAGTACTACAAATTTATTTCAGTTCAAAGGAGTGACTGTATTTTGGGCTGAGCAAAATTCCTGAACTTTGGGCTTAATTAAGCCCAGAGGTTAAATGTGTTTGTATTCTTCAAACAGACCATCTTCTTGCTGAGATAATGACTGTGAGATGGTGCCACTTCACAGTAACTTTAAAATGTGGTACATGTGTCCTCGCATGTTCTTAAAGAGGAAGAATGAAGTCTAGAAAGGATGGGGTTCTTGTTCGAGGAGCAATATTCCTGCCACTTGGTCTTGCGTATTGTCCACTGATGTTACTTGAGAATATTAACTGACCCTTTCGTGAAAACTACTGGTTGGTTACTGGTTTGTTATGGCTCAGACAGCTTGTGTGGGAAGGTTTTGGTTGTGGTTTTGTGCTTCTCCCTTTCGAGTGCCATCACCTCAAGATTTTATGCCGTTTTGTTTAGGTGTTTGAAATCAGAAATACAGAAGACCTAACTGAAGAGTGGCTGCGTGAGAAACTGGGCTTCTTCCATTAAGAGAACCTCTGTAATAAGTATTTATGTACCATCCTGATAATACTGGAACCAGACATGAATACTTACATCTAGAAAATGCACTGTATTTACATCTGTCTCCTGCAGTATCTCTCTTATGCAAAGTTTGTGCAAAGAATAGCAGGTCTGTCTCCTTGAAGTAACAAATCTTTGCAGGTGTTTCCTTATTTGTACCCATGAAAAGGGAATACTCCTCTGCAGGGACTCCTTTTGCACTCTTGTGACTAATATTTCTGTAACTAAAATAGTTCAGTTCTGGATTTATAAATATCTACAGATGTAATTTGGAAGCTGACGCTAACTCTTTCTGAGCTACAGACGCATCCTTGCGACACGTACTAGCCATTTATATGCAGAAATTGTGTACAGTCTCTTACGTTACAGACTTTGACTTAACATCTTCTCAATTTTGAAAACTACTCCCTGGAAGCATTTAGTACAAAAAAGACAAACTCCTTGTACAGCAAGTCCATCTATTTATCTTTCCATTGAGTCCATGTGAACTTTATCAAATTCTTGCGACTAATTTCCATCATTCCAGTAATTCCTCAGTTGACTGAGTCAGTCTTACTAAATTTCAGGGCGAAGCTTTGCCTGTCCAGTTCTCGTGCTACAGGAACTAGGTGATAACTAAGGGCTGAATTACAACTCTGGTTACTCTCATACCAGATGTCTTGCATTTATAACTGATCACACTGTTGAGAAGTTTACCTCTTGCTCACGTCCTGATACACGAACACCTATTACTACTGTGTGCCTTTAATTTGTTAGCTTTAAAATGACTTGAGGATTTTACACTGCCACTTAGTACAAATTTGGTAACAACTTTGTTAAAGGATCCAAGTAACATTTCTTCCTAGTGCCTGGTGTTGCAGTTGACATCTGTTTAAAACCACAAAGCTAACCTCATTTTCTTTGACATTCCAGTCATCTGCTCCACTCGCAGGAGTCAGGAGGTTAAAGCTTTTTGTGATGATGAACGATTTGTGTCTCTTCTGTTACAGAAGTTAGCCACACACAGCTTTTGAGTACATTAATTAGTCTCTTAACTTTCTTAACTGCTTGTCGGTCAAAATTACATTCCAGATAAAGCTTTTGCATAAATGATAATTTGATTTTCATTTACTTACGGTTCATCTCTTTGAAACAGCAAATATTCTAATGTGAAAATAGTATTTAACTTTTATAAACGACCAGTCTTTTTCCAGGTCTGTTTTCTATCGAGTAGAGTAGCTGTCTGGTGTGGGCCATGTGCAGCCCATGCAGTGGCAGAAGGAGGACTTGGGTGACAGCATCTCACTATCTTGCTCATGAGTGTTTGTTGTGCGACTGAAGAAGTCTCTGCGTAAGAGCAGCTTCCTGTTGATAATGTACCTTAAAGAGCAGCTGCCCTAACGAATCTGTTTGGTGAGGAGGAACGCAGTGTTAAATTTGGAGGCCAGTATTTCATGCTGTGAAACCTTTGCTGAAAGGAGGTTTATTTTTTATTTGTAAAAGTATGTTGTGTTAGTGTTGAAACACTAATTCCTCCCGGCTCACCAGGAACTCCTTTGCAAAGGTCCTCAGTGTTGGTAAATCTCCTCTTAGTTTGATGTTACTGCTCTCTTATTTGTATACAAATCTGACCTGAGCTTTTCAAAACACGTGTAGAATGACCCAGTTAAATTGATCCTTCAGTGCGGGAAAGAAATGCTTGTAATTAAATTTGTGTGTTAATGTAGTGAACTGGAAAGACAATTTCATTTCCCTGGGGAAAAAAATGTTGATTTTGAAACTGTTGCTTGATCATTCTGTACTACAGATAAATAAAAACAATGTCTTTTGTGACAAACGTATAAATATGACTTTGGCTTACAGAATAGCGTCATTCTGAGCATCAGACTTAAAGCAGCAAGTATCTGGTTTGTTGGCACCGTGCTGAAGGTGAGGCATGTCAAAGTACAGCGTGGGCGAGCGAGAAGCTGCCGCTTGTAACGTTCAGCTTGATTTGCAGTGGGGAAAACTGATTAAGAATCTTTGCTGTTGTACTTTGTACACTGGTGGGCTGCCAGCACCCGACTGCTGCTTGCACAGGCCTCAGCAGAAAGAACTGTGAGAGGGGCCTGCCTCTC
>NW_010432278.1:3129-3787 GCF_000710305.1 Buceros rhinoceros silvestris | reverse complement strand
CGGCAGAAAGAACGGTGAGAGGGCCCTGCCTCTCTCAGGAGGGGAAGGGAGGAGCTGCTGCAGCCAAATGGTTAAATTTGGTGTTTCATCTCTGGGTCGCTCCCCCTTTTGCCAAGAAAATAGTGCTACTATTATCCTGGCTGTATCTTCAGTCTGAGTTCTTTCCTTTTCACTTCAGTGCTTGTTGCCTCCGCTTCAGGACTTTCTACCATGGGTGCTGCCCCTCAAGTCTCTTAGAAAGCAAACAAATCCTGACGAGTGCACTTCTTGCCAGCGGTGATGTTGATGCTGCTCAGCCCACCAGTATAACTCTTCAAATGGCCTTGCTGGTAGTGGTATCTCCTTCCCCTCCCGGAGCCGGGGAAGTGAGGAAGCAGCTGCAGGCTCCTGGAGAATCAGTGTGCAGAGGATGTTTGCTGTTGGAGGCTTCTTTGTGGTTTCCTTGTCTTAAATGCAGTGTTTTGACACAACTGCCTGCTGCTTACTGTCCTGGCTCCTGAGATACAGGTAGCGCTAATACTTGATTAAACAAAGCCATTAATTATGTCACAATCTTTCCTGCACAGATAATACTTGTTTCCATAACATACTTTTCCCACCTTATCTTTAGAATGGTATTTTCCGTGCTGTAAGGTCAGTGGGAGGCGATGTGTCCGTG
>NW_010432278.1:0-3016 GCF_000710305.1 Buceros rhinoceros silvestris | reverse complement strand
TTCAGCAGGCCAGCGCGTTCTGACTGTGCTTACTAGTGAGTTGCCTATCTTTAATTACACGTTTGTCTTGAATTTTCAGATCTCTAAAGAGGGTTCAGACTCAAGGACAGCATAAATTAATGGATGCTGCCTACGGGAGCCTTTGTAGCTAAAGGTCTGAGAGTCAGCATTTCCCATCGCGAGCTCCTATTTTCAGGAGTTAGTAAGTTGGCCGTAAGATCCTTGGCCTGGAGTTAAAGGTCTCTCTCAAAGGGAGATTTTTGCCACAATTAATCTGGTTTGCTTTAAATATTGAGTAGAGGGCTGGGCTGCAGCTCTTGTCCTCCTGTTTAGTTGGTGGTAAGCTGAAGTAAAGCATGACTTTGCATGTCAGCCCATAAAATGGACTTGTTTGAGTATTTTTAACAACAAAAAAATTAAATGCTGGTATTTGATGGTTTAAGTGTGTTTCTAGTATCACGAATACTGGTTTGATCTATCAAAGGAGGCAATAATGCGGGTATCAACACCTTTCGCTTCTCCAAAGGAGCATCTTATGGATTTGTACCAGGATTCCATTTTTGTATCTCTAACCGTAAAACAGCTGGTCCAGAAACAATGTCAGACTGCGAGCAGGGGTCTGAATCCAACGTGCCAAAGCAGGGGAGTCCAATTCCTCGCTTTAGCACATCGTGCAGCGTATTTTTTGAACGCGCACACACGCACATCCCCCACCGCCAGTCAGTGTGAGCTGGAGGTGTGGTGGGACGTGAGACAGGGTGCCCTGGAACTCCTGCTTTCGTGCCGTGATCCAGACGCAGTGTGACTCGCGTACTGGGACGTGTCAGGGGTGGCACCAGTGCTGCGGGTGGTAAAATGTGTGAGAGGCTCATGGCCAGTTTGGAGAATTTGGCAATTCCATTAAAATATCTGTAACCAGTACAACTTCCATCTGCTGTTTAGTCTCGGCTAGTTGCCATTGCATGTTTACTTTAAACCAAATCTTCTTTGCTAAGCATGGTGCTTGTATTGGTTTAAATAAAATGTTTAATTATGAGGTTCTGTTGCCCTGTTTTAATTGCATAGTGGCACATCTAGCATGGGTGCCTGACCGGGGAAAAGCTGTTAGTACTGTGACCTTCCTCCTTTTCTCAGTGTTCAGGAGTTTCCTTTGGCCTTGTAGCGTGGTCTTCAGTCTCAAATGTGCTCCCTCACTTGGTCTTCTACCCGAAATAACTCGCACCCTCTGCTGTGAGGGTGGCAGCAAGGTTGAGGAGAGGACAGCAGCTGCCGGAGCGCTGTGGGATAGCTGCTGTCCTCCTCTGCTGCTCTGCACCTCTATGTCCTGAAACTGTGAGCTTCAAGCCAGCGTGGGGGGCTTGATTTCTTTCAGAAATGCCACCCACGCTTCCATGCTGCACCACTCCCCCAAGGGCAGGGCTCCTGGCCTAACCTGGAGCTGCGAAGGACAATATGGAGCGCATGTGCCAACTGGACAGCGTTGGAGTGGCTGTCAAGGAGACCCCAGGGGCTGGAGGAGCCAAAGGAACTTGGTTGTACCTTTCCCTTCTCCCAGTCATTGGCTCGTCTGTCTGGTCCTCCAGACCACTAGATTCATTTGACCGAAGCACTCCTTTTCCTCATTCTTGCTGTTTCCCTAATCTTTGTAATTTTTTTCTCCCTATATTGTTAAGAAAACTGCTGAAGAAAATCCAAGGAATTCAGCTTCAGTAGCTGACGTGTTGTTTCTGCTGGTGTGAAGAACAGCACTAATGGGCCACAGATAAACACGACAGAAGGAACCTGCTTATCCCTCAGGTCGGAGAGCTCTGTGAACGAGCTGTGCAGTTGCTTTGGCACATTCGGCTCTTGAGTGGCATCTTGGTCACCTAAGAAGGCTCTGAAAAAAACAGCTAAAGTGCTGTGGGAGGAGAATGGTTCTCAAGAACAGCTGGTTAAAGGAAAGGAGGGGGAAAAATAGCTCTCAGGTCAGAGAGAGAGGTGACCTGCAGAGTCCTGTGGCATTCTCTAGTTCACTGAGTATGCCTAACTGGAAAATGAGGTAATGGTTTACTGGTACTGCTAGATCATGCAGACAGTAAAAATGAAAGAGAATTGCAAGGAGGTGGGGGGCTGTGCAGTGATAAGCAGCTGCCTTCATTCAGGAGAGGTCACTGACTTGTCATGGTTGTATGGAAAGGGCAGTTGCGTGGTCAATAAAGTCAACGCTAGAGAAAGGGATAGGAAACAAACGGGGAAACCTCTGCAGGAGGACAAGTCTGCAATGTATGGGTGGCCTGAGTGTCACACTGAGGCAGTGCTTTCTCCTCTAGGTCTGTGACTAGGTGGCTCACCCAGGGCTAGAAGGTTTGCTAAGGAGGTCCCTTGGCTTGACAGGGTCTTTGGGGACGATACAAAACAGTTGTAGTTCTCCAAATGTATCTCGGGGGTCAACAGTCCATCCTGGGGAACCGGCAACCTCTCTCTGGGCTGTTGTATAAGGTAGTGGACTGCCTTGACTTGTGCTGTACTCAGGGCAGTGGGAGCGTCATTTCTGGCCACGTTTCCACAAACACAACCTCTGAAGCACAAGGAGCCTTGGCATTAGCTTTAAACCTCTCCAGTTAATATACATCTGCATCTGCCAGGACTCTGTATTGAAAGGTTGAGCATAAGGCTGGGTATTAACCCTCAATTTTCATTTTGTGGAAAACAGTAAAACACTAAACCATGGATGTTCACTGGACACCACCAGCATGTAAAGCTGGACTCACATCAGTGTAGACTTGGCCACCATTCCCCTCCCAGGTCTTCTAGGCTTTCTTCCATATCCGCTGCTGCTTTTCGTGCTGTGAAGATGTCTTTTCTCTAGGACGCCCATAAAGCGAAGGAGATGGGTTTAATACATTTGCCTAGAGGTAGTTAATCAGCGTGGTCCATTCTGCCACACCACAGGGAGATTGTCTCTTCTGGACTGTTTTGTTGTGTTTTATTCTTTCAGGGACCGCAAAGAGACTCTCAGTTACCCTTGTTCACC
>NW_010432277.1:0-18127 GCF_000710305.1 Buceros rhinoceros silvestris | reverse complement strand
TGATTCTGTGATTCTTACTTAACAGCAACTGGTAAAGTTTCATTTTTAGTTTCCTCACCAAAAAAAAAAAAAAAGTTTCATGCTTTTGTAAGATACTGGGTTTTTTTCCTTATAAATCATATCATTGATCTGTGTGCGCCTTCACACCAAATAAGCAATCTCAAAAAGCAGTACAGTAAAACTTCAGTTTAAATATCAAGATCATGTTGATTTAAATTCAGCATTTGCTAAATGTATTGAATTCTTACACTTACTTTGCTAAAAAAAGATGGACTGCTGTTCCTGATAGGAAAGCCTACTGTCAAGGGTTAGAACTGGGCCAGCCACTAGATAAATGACAGATGCTCCCTATTACCACACCCCTCTCCTCCTTCCCAAAGACTGGAAAGAGAAAAAAAAAGCAACAGGGAGAGACTTTCGGATTGGAAAAGAAAACTAAAACTGCTTTAATGAGATTAATAGTAATAAAATGAAATATATACAAATATATACAATTCTGAACCCAACCCCTCTGACGGCAACCGTGTCACTGTCCCCACATGGTAAACAGCTCTTCAGAATTTAACTGAGGCAGAACATAGCTATTGATAATAACAGTTTAAATAGCTTTCTCTCTTACAGAATTTAAAGAAGTTTGAAGTTTTTAATCTTTTTATGTTTATTCTTCAAAAATACTGTACTGGTACATGGGTGCTGTGGAATAACTCATTCTGCACCATACGCATGATATAGCAAAACACTTGCATAGAAATAACAAACACCTCAAACAAGAAACTATAAGACAGATAAGCAAGTATGCATTGATTAGGCTAGAACCTGGTCAGGTCTAAATCCAGTTAAGAAAAAAGGTGGAATGTCATTTTTGTACAGGAGAAAGTCGGATTCTAAAATTATGCCATGAAGTACAGGATTCCTTTCCAAAAAGTATATTCTGGAAAACAACACGTCCTGGTATTCCCCAACAATCTTATCACTTTCAATTCTTAACATTTTTTAACTTAAAAAGTTGTTTCGATTTCAATTTTCAGGGCCTTTAATGTATTTTTAAGTAAAAATTCTCATAAAAGAGGCACAAAAGAAGGAAGAAACCAAACTACTCAGTCAACTTGGAAATCTATTAATCTTCTGTCACGCTACACAGAATCAATTTTGGGACAGGACTGATCCATTTATTTTACACAAGCTGCTGTCCTGAAGAAGGCACAGCGCAGGTAACAGCTTCAGAGTAGGCAATGGGTCCTTGGCAAGATGTGCTGGAAACTCTTTTCTCATAGATACCACTCCAGCCACAGCACAGAAAGAAGGTCCATCTTCATTACTATGACAACAGTAGAGTATTTGATAGATGTCTCTTTACTAGGCAATTAAATGGGATTGGGACTGTTCCCTGGCACTGAGGCCAACTGGCACAGAAGAGCTGGCATCTGTACTATCAAGCTGTCTTTCATGAAGGTGGCTCATCCAGACTGCCTACTGGGACCAGTCAGTAGCCCACGCTAATTCCTGAACTACAAAACAGGAATTGCTTGGAGAGAATACTAGCTGGCACAGGGCAAAAGTGGGCCAGTGCTGTAACGATCTGACATTACAGGCAAGCAAGCTGCAGTGCCTGGGGATGATCCAGAGCACTATTTAATTTACTACTCTAGATGTCACTGCTAAGGGAGGTCAAAACTCTCCTTAATCTACAAGGTATTCAGAAAAAGGGACTTACATGTTCATATCAACAGTAGAGGTTCTTTATTCCAGCCCATGCAGATTTCAATTTGTTTCATTTGTACTGTAGTAAAACATTTCAGTTGGGGTAAATAATTTCATAAACTGGTGGGATTCATAGATCCCAAATGCAGGCCTTTAAAGGTTAGCCTGATAGTCATTCTCCTAAATGACAGTAGGGAAAAGTATGAACAATGACAATTCATCTTACATTTCTGAATTACTGCAGAAGAAATGGGCAAATTGCCTCTGATTTAGAGGTGCTATCATTCTACTTGAAAACAAAGGCTGAAATATCTCACATTTTGATGTCTAGATAAACTCAAGAGATGAAACTCACCCAGAATATTCCATTGTGTTTACAATAAATAGTGTATATTTAACATGATGACTTGACTTGGGTTTTCACCCCCGTAGGCATCTAGACAGGTAAACAAAAATGCTGTTATGCACACACCACGCTGCTCTGCATTTCCAAATGCAAGCTGATTCAAGCTGTAATGTTTCAATTTACAAACATTTATTATGAGGATGAGTAAAACTTCTGGACAATACAGGCCTTCATCTCACTTTTTGCTGCAATGCAGAACTTCATGACTTTATATCAGGTCTTTATTCTGGACAACAAGCTGTGAAATCTAATCAGCTCTCACACATACACATGCACACACACTTCAATTACTTCTTTTTTCCCCAGCAGCGGTTATTTCGGAATGTCTCTTGTTACTGTGATCAAACTACAAATTCTTGATATACTAAAGTTATGAGAGAGAAGGTATTTAAATGTACTTTCATTTCAAATAGCTGCTATACTTCCACACATGTAAAACGCACCTGCATCTAACTCTCGTGTTGTATGCGTTGCAATTACCCTTGCACATTTCAGTGAATATTTTTTTTGGCAGTGTGAATCATTCCCATAACTCTGCAAGTACTCAAGACGCTGATAAGTCCTGAGTTCGGGTCAGACATAATTTTTGAAGTCAACCAAAAGAAGATGACAACTTGGAGCAGCAAAAATCTAATCTACTTTTAAAATCATTAATAATTTTATTTGATTATATTGTCTCTGACTGGAACAAATAGCTTATGTTCTACATCCTTACAAATTATTTTGGTTTATCAAAACAGCAAATATATTTAGTGTTTGTTAGACGTCCTTCAGCACAAACTAAAGAAATTTTACTGCAAACACCTGCCTATCAGGAATCACTGCTGAAGTGCATGCAGTTTCTCCATCTCACATTCACAATATATTCCACTTCTAGACTCTATAAGCACATACCATCCATTAAAGATGTTAATGCGTTGCAGGACTATTTGCAGCTCACTATCCAATCAAATTAAAGAGACAAACTAGACAAAGGATTCAGAGGAAGTCTAGCGCACATGAGTGTCAGTCTATTATTTGATTAGGTAATGGTAATTGTGATAATTACAGCAATCCACTACAGGGAATTGTTCCAAAATTGCCAGCCTGCTGCAAAGCTAGCACTTGCAAGTGTCTACTTACTCTAAGCTTTGTCTGAACTTTTTGAATACTCACCATGTTCTTTCAGTTGTAAACAGTGTAAGTTGCCCTGATAACTTAAGACCATGATCTATTACATTTTACTAATAGATGGTGAATTCTTCTAAGATATATGCATCATCTACAGATCTACATTTCACTGGAATGTAGAGCACAGGCACTACTGAAAGTTTAAGCTGAGTTCACACACAACGCTATGGGAAAACTATTATTTCTCACATAGTCTGTTTCTGGATAACAATTTCCATAATGAGATTTTTCTACTATATAGACATAAGGTAAATACATTACGATTTTTTTTCCAGTGTGCCTTCTATATTACGTTCCTTGCTTTGCTAACCAAGACGCCAAGACCAAACAATTTGAAAAAAGCAGGAGTGCCTGAAAAAAAGGCCAACTATGTCAAAATACACACTAACAATCACTGAATATTGACATTTAGAAAATGGCAAGTGAGATTCCCATCAATGGAAAATGAGAAGATACAGGCTAAGAAGAATTAAACAAAACTGGGAAACAGAAGGGACTATGTACAGAAGATAACTAGCTATTCAGAGAGAAGACAGTCCTGGTCTCCAAGTTGTTTCGCAGATGTCTTTCACAGATGAAAGAAATCTTCTTTGTCTGCTAGAGAAACAATTACAATCAGAGGAAGAAGAACAAGGAAGATCACATCACATACAGAAGGAAATCTGCATTGTGTGCAGAGCTGGTAGCATTTCAGAAGCACTGACTGAGAGAATGAGGGATGTTTCATGTGGTTAATGCTTACAGTTATCAGAAAAACACATTCCTCCCTGAGCTCTGAAATGAGTAAGTCAAATTTTTTACAGATTTGTGCCTTTTGTACCCTACCCATTCTTATCCATCAGATGAGCCCTACCTAAACCCATGTCTAAACACTTCAATAGGCACATGCCTCATTAGAAACAAAAGCCCGCAAACTGGCTGGCTAATGGGCTTGTGAAATTGAGTACAAAAAAATGTATTGCTGCATTTTATCTCCCTTTTCACTGGTGGAGGCAAAACATAGAATCTCATCTCTTAACAGCTGCCAATAAAGCACACTGATTTCTTTTTTTCTGGACATCTCAGAAAAGCTAAAGCTGAGCTGAATGATTGAAAAAAAGAAAGGAAACCTGCTCCTTTACTCTTCTAACCAGTAAGCAGAAGGAATGCAAAACTGAACTATAACATATATGCCAGATTTCAAAATTTTGAAACAAATGGTACTAACCTGTGCATAGATCACTCATTTTGCTGTTATTTCCTGATAGGTGAAGCTACAAACTATGATTTAATACCCATTAATATTATGAAGAGGATTGACTTATGACAAAGCCAACCAGTTGTTTTTCAAATTTTGCATCTGTAGATGATCTACAGTCACACTAGGTGTTCCAGCTACTCTATGGAATTGTTTCGACTCTCTGAAGTATATAAGCTTTAAAACCAGCAAAGACACAGAAATAACACATTCCACAGAATGGGCAGTTGTATTCCAACCTCTTCAAAATTGCACAAGAAATCGAAGCTGATTAACTATAAGATATCTTGTACACAGGCTGGATCATAGACTCCTGGAGTCACGCATACTGGAAGAGCCTCCAGAGGTAAACTAGCATAAAGTCCTGCCTAGAGCAGTCCTATGGCAGTAAGTTGCTCAGGACTGTGACCCATAGAGTTTTGAAAATATTCAAGGATGGAGTTATCTAATTTTTCATCCACCAGTATCCCCAAGTCTTTCTCCACAGGGTTGCTCTCTATTCATTCATCCCCCATGTTTGTATTGATATTGGGGATTTCCCCAACCCAGGTGCATGACCTTGCCCTTAGCCTTGTTGAACTTTATGGGGTTCACATAGGCCTGCTTCTCAAGCATGCCAAGGCACCTCTGGATGGCATCCCTTCCCTCCAGCTTGTCAACTGCACCACTCAGCTTAGTGTCATCTGAAACTTGCTGAGAGTGTACTCACTCCCACTGTATATATCACTGCTGAAGATATTAAATAGCTCTGGTCCCAGTGCAGATCCCTGAGGAACACCACTCCTTACTGGTTTCAACCTGGACATTGAGCCACTGATTGTAAGTCTTTGGGCATGGCCATTCAGCCAATTCCTCTTCCATTTAACAGTCCATCCATTGAACCCATCTCTCTCCAATTTAGTGGCAAGAATGTTAGAGGGGACCATATCAAAGGCCTTGCAGAAGTCCAGGTAGATGACATCAGCAGCTCTTATCCACTGAAGCAGTCACTCCATTATAGAAGGCCACAAGATTACCCAGGCGCGATTTGCCTTTGGTGAAGCTGTGATGGCTGTCTCTCTAACCTCCCAGTCCTCCATATACTTTGACATATATTCCAAGAGGATCTGTTTCGTGATTTTACCAGGCATGGAGATGAGGCTGACTGATCAGTAAGTCCCATGGTTGTCCTTTTTACTCTTTTTAAAAATGGGTGTGATGTTTTCTTTCTTCCAGTCACTGAGGACTTTGCCTGATTGTCATGACTTTTCAAATATGATTGAGAGTGACTTGTCAACTTCATCTGCCAGTTCCCTTAGGACCCTGGGCTGCAGCTCATCAGGTTCCATGGATTTATGTATGTTCAGTTTCCTCAGCTGATCTCAAACCTGATCTTCTACAATGGGAGGGTTTTATTCCTTCAGTCCCTTCCTTGAGGTTCAGGGCTTGAAAGATGTCGGAAGAATCTGCTAGATTACTTGCATTCAGCTATCCCGGTCTTGCAGCAGATGCCAAGGTACCAGAAATTGCTTGTGATTAGCAAGGCCTCCAATCATGAGGCTTCCTTCACCTGTCTAAAGAAGGCTTCATTTGCATCCTTTCTTGATCAGGTGGTCTGTAGCAGACTCTTACCACACTCATAACAAATAATTACATATGAATATATCACATATGAATGGTTACGTAAATGTATCATAAATAAATAATTGAGCCTGCCTCTTGCATATACATTTATGAATGTTATGTTATGAAGAAGTTGTTTTGTCCTACGTTGCCTTTCTTACTGGTGAGAATACAATAAAAGATATATGTCTCAAAACCTGCAATACTTAAAAATAGCATATCAAGCTATTCGCATCGTCATGTGGCATGCGGGGTTGTTACTCTGCCAGCCATAGACTCCATGGTTTAAAGATTACTCTGTAATAGTGGGCTTTTAAGCCACAGCCCCAATTCCTAAATATCATCTTAAAACAGATACGTTACTTTTCCTCAGTTCTTTACCTCTTTTCAAACTTCTCACTGTGAAAACAAGTGGGAAACTTCAGAAGATAAACAAATTCTATTACAGAAATTTTTGTGAACTAATTCCCTCCTACATTATCACCTACATCTCAGAAAGAGACAACTTCCAACACACCCTGCTTCTTCCAAAGCAGATAAAAAATGCACTTATGCAGAAACAACGTACTTCCTGAACCATTCATTTATTACCAGGTTATAAGAGTGCGAGTATTGTTTCACAGCAGAAATGAAGTGTCCTCTTGATTCACAGTTCTTCCTTGGTTCCTCTGCCCCTACTTGCTGCCTCCTCAAAAAGACACCAGTAAAAGGCAAAAACAATAGCCAGGAGTGCTTTAGGTGCATCATGATGGATAATTAGCTTTCTCTACAGAGAAACCCTGAAGTATTGAGATCCTGAACACTTTCTGGAAATGTTCCTAAAAAAATGAGAAATGCTGTTTGTTTTTTTTTTTTTTTTTTAAAAAAAAAGGAAAAAGGGAAAAAGCGAAAGATCCCCAGCAGTTCCAAATTGTCATTCCTAACAAAAGGCAGCTTCCAGAGTATCCTGCTTCAATTAACAGAGAGACATAGGTTCATACAGAACTGGAATCAGAGAAGTAGTTTAAAATCTGTGATTTAAACTATTGATTGACAAACCTAGCAGGAGTGTGATGCAACTACTTATCTGTATCTTTTCTCTTAGACTTCAACAGAGTACAAGTAGAGTTCAGCATGCCAGTCCAGCATTTGAGGGCATATCAGATTGTATAATACTGTCATGCAGGCTCATTTGGCATTGAAGTACTCGTATAGTAAGTGTGCCTCTCTGCTTGAAGCACACAGATGTACAAAGAGGTCAGTCTCAAAGTTGATGAGGTGAAAGCTAGAGACGTGACGCATGACTTGCATTTATGTTCTGTTCTTGTTACATCAGCTAATAACACTACTTGCTGCCAGGCTGTCTACTATAGCGCTTTAATTAAGACCTCCTTCAGAATGCAGGGGTCATGCAAAATGAATGAAAAGAGCAGGCCAAATTCAGAGATGATGTACATTAGAGTAATTTACACTTCAATTAAACAGTGCAATTTGCATAATAAGAGGCTTCAGTAAAGAGCTGGTAGCAGGGAGAGTAACCTAGATTTTACCTGATGTTTGTTTACACTTTTCTGCTGTAACCCTATCCTGTCATATATAAAGCATAGCGAATTATTTTAATGGCAAGGTACCTAACAGAAATGGGATTTTTTTTTTTTTGGTTGATTGGTTTTGGCAATATCATACTAGAGGGGGACCCCAAAGTCCTTAATTAATAACTGCTCTTAGAACAGAAGAACCAGAACTGTGAGGACATAAAATTATAGTAAACAAGGCTCCAGTGGTAATAGCACAGAACTAGTTCTCAAGATCTGGCACATACTACCAGCAGACCTTCTACCCTTTTATGGCCTCATACCTATCATCTGCAGAGTCTTACCTGGTAGAGAGATGATCAGATCGACATGACTATCTTACAGTTTGTATAGATTTAAAATCTTGAAGATGTACCAAGTTACACCATCCAAAGCTTTACATGAAGCTATAGGAGTTGATGATCTAATCCCAGAAATTTTTTACAAGGTGAGTATTTTATGATCAGTCATGTAAGACTTCATAAAAGTCAGATGACAACCGCATAGTTACACCTGCTTTTAGCACGTATCTTAGCACATGTAATTAGCACATATCTTTTTATCTAGTTTCCACCTACTCTTGTCAGTACACAGATATGATTTATTCCATGTGTGTTTCTCTTTCAACCTGCATAACATGGTGTGTTGTATCAACAGGAATTAACAGCATTTCCTGTATCAGCCAAGGCTTTGATGAGCTATGTTGAGGAGCAGCAACTTTTGAACTCACAAATTTACTATTTTGAAAATGGGACTTGGGAGAGTTTGCAAAAACCAGAGAAGTCTTTTTCAGTACAGAATTAAAAAAAAAAAAAATCACCGTGTTTCAAATAGCCAATGCTGGAGTACAAGTTAAGGGGGAATTTTACAGATAATCAGTTTAATTCTCTCCATATGACAAATAAATAAAAGCAATTATAGAAAAGAGATTAAAATGGTAAAAGACACTACCAGTAAGAAGATTTGACATTTATCTGTCTTTGGATGGCTGCCTTCACTAAGGGTAAGTGATGAGAATAAGATTATTTAAAAAAAAAGCTCTCATCTATTATTCTCAAAACCTACTCTTCTTTTTATTTTCAGTTCTCTTCCTGAAGGCTTTTTTATTATAACTATTTTGAAATGTGCTTTTTTGCCCAAAACTGAAGTGAATGATGTGCATTTTAAAGAGAGAAGAGGTTTGTCCTGTTCCTTAATCTTGACAACAATATGTTGTCTCTTTATTTCTTACCATAAGAATTTTCTGGTATTTTCCTTTATCTCTGACACTGGTCTTGTACAGTGTGCTCTTAACAGTGACAGACTTGCACTGTGAAAGTATTACATCTATAGTAAAAAGTCCCACTCTCAGGAAAAAATGCAGAAGAAATTATTCCTGTTGTCTGAATGCAGCTGGCTAGAATCCATCCCCGTCCTCAATATGCTTTCGTAGGGAAAACTATTTTTGCAAAAGTACCTGGCAATAGTGTATTTTAATTCCCAAAATTTTCATCAGATCCTTCTCTCCCATTATAAATACCAGGAACTACTGGAGGTAGACAGCCTAATTGATGAAACTGAAGGGATTTATATTTCCTCTGCCTTTACAACATCATTTGAAAAAGTAGACATTATCACTTACTGTTCAGCTTGTAAATGCAAAGCTTTCTCTCTCTTCACCTACTGAAGCAGATAAGAAATAGAAGATTATGGTGAAATGTATTTTGGCAGCATCTTTGCCCTCCCCACATGCTGACCAGCACCCATGTTATTCCTGTGAATGGCTGGAGAAAATCAGGAAGGGAATTGCAGTGTGGAATAAAAGTTCGCTGCTTCATTTGCTCACAGTAGAGTGAAATGCAAATTGAGAAAATGTAACCTATAGCATTTTATAGATAGTGATTATCTATGTAGGTTCAGATCTTTATAACAGCCTTTTAATTCTTTAATTTTTTAATACAACTTTTATGTACCTCTGATTTATTAAAAGCTTTTTAAAAAAAGCTTGCTTTCACTGTTAATTTTTTTCCTACATCTTATTTTCTTTTGCTGAGGTTACATGACTTATAAATAAGGGAACCTGGGATTCTCAAAATCTGAGTGGGTCATGACAATTCTCTTAGTTTGCATTGGTGATGCTTTCTCTATTTCTGCCTATGCAGAAACATAATTTTCCCTAAAGGTAACTAATAAAAATTTGTGTTCATTTATGTATATACTTAACACTTTGCATGAAAATTTAATATTACAAACATATTGAGCCTTCAAATCATTAAAAAAAGAGTAAGATTAGGTTAACATTCTCTTTTCCATTCATCATTACCTGCAAAAACAAAGTAAAAGGAATAAAGTAAGCAAGATACCAAAATTAGGTTCAAAGATGGAATCTTCGGCCCCTCAGACTGAAAATTTTTGAACAGTAAAATTTTGGTCTTATTTTTGTGCTACTATACACTTTTGTGAAGTGAAAAAAAGGATTTTTTTTTTTTAATGTAAGACCCTACCATCCCACATCTCTGTCACAAAAATATACAAATCTTAAACCTTTTATTTATGAGGAATTCAGAGGATTTGGTGGCTTGGTTTCATTTGGGTTTTCTTTTCTTTTCTCCTTTTTTTTTTTCTTTTCTTTGCTTTGCTTTTTCTGGTTCACATTCTGTATTTATTATGGGAGATTTTAAAGACTGAAGCTGAATCATTGGGAGTTTTATAGTCTTCCATATCAGAAAGTTTTGCAAAAGGCACAAAAAACCTACAAATGGCCAGCCAAAGTTTTGAAGGACTGTTTATTCAATGCTTCCTCAGGCAGCATAGGGTTTTTTTACTAGTGTTTAAGTAAGTGAAGAATTATCACACTTTGAAACCATACTTAACATTTCAACAAGAAAATATCATCTAGGAAATATAAATTTTGTTAATCTTGGGAACAGAGTATCACAACTGAAGTTTCAAATACCTCCACCTGAAAATCTGGGTGTATGTCAGCATTCAGACAGAGACTATAGAAAGAGACAATGAATTGTAACAGTTCTGCCTTTTTCTCTCTAAACATTTTGACTATCTATATGGCATTAAAAACTCTAAACATGATTTGTCCTTCTATGTCTTTATCCAAGACCATAAAAGTGATCGCAAAAGACTATGATATTTGTCACAACTGTTGTTGACTAACCTACCACAAAAGGTACAGATGAACAGAAAACATTCTTCAAGTAAACACAGTACATGGCAAAGTCATAAAGTCATGCACCTGCATCTCTGGGCTCTCCATTCTGCGTCCTATTCCATACACGAATTGTCTTACTAAAAGATCCCATCAAATAAGGACGTTAAGCACTCCGCTTCTCCAGTAGTGCACTGCATTACTGACCTGTACAAGGACTTACTGTCTTTGTTCCATAGCCAGGAGACAAATATTACGAGGAGGTTACCAAAACAATAATGTTCAAATGGGAAAGGTAACAGTTCCTTTTCCTTCAGAACTTTCCCTTCCTTGTCACACAATCCTCCTTATGGACTTCAGAAAAATTGGGACTAATGTTACAAGCCAATAGCCTTTCCCATCCCAGAAGACTTGAAAGAGGTTGTGTTTGATTGGAAATCTGTATGGTGTTTCATTTGCCTGTGTAACATTTCTGCACATGACAAGCTGTAATGACAAATTGTTGGATTTTCAAATGGGACCAAAAGAACTTAATGGTGCAAGTCCAGTGACAATTTTTCACTGGAACTAAACACCTACATCACTTCAGCAGTACAGGAACTTTCTCATTTTTTTTAATTCTATACAAGATATGATGGAAGAAAGGGAAATCTAGGGAGTCCAGGGTAAAAAACAAAACAAAACAAAACAAAACACACTACCCAGTAATTCACAGATAATTAGACTAAAATCTATTTTTACTTTTTCTCTCCCAATTTCCTAAACAAAATTCTTCCTAGAACTAAAACAAGATACCATATTCAATTTTAAAATGACAGTTTTCATGTGAATTTTTTTCAAGTGTGGAATGCAGAATCTCTTGTTCCTTCATTTATAGTATCTGTCTGTCATACTGCGTCCTAGATCCATGTCTGTGCCATTTGCACTCATAAACCTTAGCGATCTCTTCTTGTTTGGAAGTCAAAGGAAGTTCAGTGGGAGCTACTATCAATTAAACCTTTTGTTCCAATAGATATTGCTTGTACTTTATTTGAAAATATTGACCCACAGACCATTCAGTCAGATCATTCATGAATTCACCTGAAAGGGACTTCTTTCACTGCTAGTATCTCAACAGGTGAAAATGAAAACTGCCAGCGTCAATACTCAGGTGGGTTTTCTCAGGAAGCCAAGAGGATGAAATTACTGCCATTAATATTGAAATCTTTAAACTCACTCTTCACAGTATACTTAATAACAATTTTCAAAAGTTAAAATATAAGTATGTTCTATATGTTCATATTGAACATATATATGTTCATATATAACAATTTGTTCCAAAACTTAAGACTGTATTTTTATCCAAATTAAACTTGGTTTTATGACTATCATTCTTTTCTATGTCATTTGACTCTCATAGTGCACCATGCAATTAAACCAAAGAACTGGCTCAAAATGCTTTACTTATATATCTTCTAGCAAAGAAGATTAAAGAGGCATTCAGGATCCACTGAGGACAGCAAAAGAGTGAGCCAGTATTAATAAGTAAATAAATATGTAAATAAAATGTCAACACTCCTTTTAGTTGTAATTCTTGTAATGTTGAAAAATAAAATGCTGTTAATTCTCTACAGGTGCCCATGTTTCACCTAACTCGTAGCCAAAAATTCCTTTGAGAATTTTTAGCAAAAAAAGAGAGATGTAATTCACTGGAAAACTCTGGCTTAATCAAGGAAAAAGAAAGCAACAATCTGTTAATACGTAGCTCTTTTAAGAAATGGCTAATACTGTGCTTACTAAGTTATGAGCTGCTACAAATTTACAGGAGAAAAATGCAATTATCATGGTGGACAGCCTACAATTTTTTACTATGTTAAACGATATTAGTGAAAGAATAAATTACAAAGGACTTTACATTTAGAATCAAATGCAATAATTCAAGGGTAGTTTTAGACCTTTCTCAACAAATCCTTAAGTAAGCAGAATCCATACCAACTTCGATTACCAGTTCTAGCAAAAGTCTATCTCATATTTACTTTTCTCTCTTCTCTCTGCAAAAAACCACATTTCGCTCAGTGACAGATGAAAATTAGCAGATCTTTTTCTTTCTGGGAAAAGTTTCCTTTTGCTTGCAATGAGTATTTCAATTGTATGTATGACGGTTTATTTTTTAGTCAAAGCTTTTGGAAAGACTACAGAGTCACAAAGAAATGCTTTCATATGAAAAGCTAGTGGCTACCTTGCAAACTGCACTGGAGAACAACTGCATTTTAGAAGTCATTCCTGTGCCCAGTAAGGCAGGTTAATAGGCAATGTAAATCCAAGCAGCCCTTATCACAGTGGTGCCACAACATTTTATACATAGGCTGAAAAATCTCATGCTGGTTTAGTCAAAGAATGTGTAGAATAGGTTCATGGTTTTAGTGCATCTTTAGTAAAAACTCACCTGCGGCAATCTTCTGAGCATCCTTGAAAACTTCCAAAACAAATGTTGAGATATGTAAAATAAAATACAAAAGCAGTAGACGACAGGAAAAATAGGTGACCTTTGTATTCTTCTCCTCCTTTCCCATAACTCACAAGTTATGCAGGTGTGATTCATGCACAGTAAGCCAAGAAAGTTCACATTTTTCACTACAAGTAATGCTGTAAAAGTTCTTTTGTTGGAAGTACATTTTAAGGGCATGAGAATTCTTCCAGAAATTGCTTACCTCTTCCAGAGCAAGGTAAATTAGAACTTCCTTGGCATTTCTTAGCACTTTCCTCAACTGACAATGGACAAGAACGTGGATGTTCACACTTCTTCCCAGTCCATCCTTCTTTACAGTCACACCTTCCACAATTACACTGCCCGTGACCTTTACAATCAATAGAAGTAAAGATTAGCTTCCATTCTGATCATACATATTAAAACCTCATGATTAGATGAACTTTACCAAAGCTGTGGTTTCATTACATAGATTGCAAAAAATACAGTCTATTCACTATATCTACTTTTTTTCCTGAAAATAACACTGGACTATCATTCTATTTGAGCCATATTTCCTTTTAATTTTTTTTAAGGCATGTTTTGCCACTTGGCACGTGCTTCTCATGCAAAAAAGGTGGAATAATGGTTACAAATACACATTTCCCCACTGCCTGAAAATGTGGGGCTGTCATAATGTAATATTTCATATACCTTTATGTTCTTCTTTTTCTACCACTGTTGCAGCATGGTCTGTAAGTAATGTATGAACACCATCTTCTGTCTACTTGCAGTCAACATGATGCACTAGAGACAACCAATTCCAAGTCTCAAACCAGTGCCTTCTACTGAATAGCGATGTGCAAATTATAAAATAATGGGCATAATCAATTCCCATTTCAATAGGACAGTTGGATGTTGTTTTAGTATCTCATTAGCTACGTTATGGTCTTCCTGACTGTGACTGAACATAGCAATATAAACATGACTCTCATTTTGCAAGTTGAGGTGAGAAAAAGAAACTGAACTCCATAGAACCTTTTCTGGAAATTTTCTTTAAAAAAATAGTGACAGAAGAAATTTTTTACAGTGGGGGTTGTGAGACACTGGAACAGGTTGCCAAGAGAAGTTGTGGATGCTCCCTCCCAGGAAGGCTACAAGGCCAGGTTGGATGGAGCTTTGAGCAACCTTGTCTAGTGGAAGGTGTCCCTGCCCATGGCAGGGGAGTTGGAACTAGATGATCTTTAAAATTCCTTCCAATCCAAACCAAAATTCTGTGATTACATGATTCTGTCACTTCCTTTAATTGTACCTGCTGACAGGCTGCTAATTGGACATATATTCTGTTCCCTGATCCAGATAAGATACTTATGAGAGGATGATGTTCTTTCATACATTATTTTCTTTGCTAGAGCCACAGCAAAGGAGCTAATGAGATGTTTGAATGCAGGAATTTTCTTATGAAAGTTTTTTAATTTCTATGTCAAGTCACAAAAACTTTTCTCTGTTTAAAAGAAGAGAATCACATTAATGTTGCGAACATCTCTGAAAGAAAATCATTCAGTAACATACAAACAGCATTTCAGGTGTTAAAAGAAGGCATCCAGTGGCCAATATGAGGTTCTGCAAATTGACAGCTACCTGAAGCTGTATAAAGGTTTGAAAGGAGCTGCTGTTTTGTGATGCTAAATCCTTACAGCAAGGCTGTCAATTCCTGTCATTTGTAGTTTATTAAATAAACATAGCATTTCATTCAGTTTACAGTAAAACTCTTTACATGTAAACACAATTTTCTATTTTAATCTGCTACTCAGGACAATGTGATTTCCTGTCTTTACCCATGAGGTAGACAGAAAAAGACAGGCAGGAAAAGTTCTGTATTAGTTCCATTTGGAGATGGATTATTATCTCTAATATGTCTAATCCCTCTTGAATTAATCCTAAATCGATTTACAATTAATTGTGAGGAAAAGCAAGGATATTTTGCTGAGACATTCAACACATGCACACTTTGTGCACTAAGAAAATTTATTTCACATAAAGAAAAAAAGCTCTCTAATTACAATTCTGATAGTAAATCTTTCATTTAATTGCAGATGCTGTCTGTCTACCACAATTAACCAAAACTGATATTTACACATGTTGTCCATTTCCGAAACAGAACTAAAAAGACATTGTTCACATGCCTCACGTGAAACTGGATTTTTTGCATTATCTATTTGAGCAATGTATACTTGGATAGCCAGCTAAGGCTAGATTAGGCTTTTCTAAACATAATGGAAAGGGAAATTATGAGAATAAGAAGTAGAACTAAAATTTTTGCTGATTAGATAGAAAAACTAAGCTATAGTTCAACATGAGTTTTAACTCGAGCCAAATAAGTACCTCCTTTAGTATCTCCCATAAGAGTTGCTCATTTACAGTTATGTCTGTGTAACAAAGAACACTGTACCAGTCCTTAATCCAATGTCAAATGGCAATATTTGTCCTCCAACTCCTTTTCAACTGTCCATACTTTCCTACACTTTGCTTTCTTAAAACCATTTCCATCCTGGGCAGCAGCAGCAATAGCAAAACTGTCTGGGAAAGAGGCAGTTCAAGCACTGTGTCAGTGATGCAGCATTAGCTGTTGTGGCCACAGGTTTGTTTTTATCTAGTTAGGTTTTAAACTTGTGTTCACCCTCAATTGCAGAACACTTTTTCACCATACTTCAGCTTTGTATTCCCTAGCTGATGCTGACATTTTGATAAATCTCTGAGTGCTAAAAACATACTCAGCAACACAGTAATACATTCAAAAATTGACAACATCCCAAAGTCAATCCTCCTGCTGTTCTAATGACTGCAGTTCTATATCCTTCCAGTTTAGTAATTAAATAAACCTATATAACATTTGTAGGTGGATGAAACAGTAAAAAGCAAATGAATTCACTAAAGGCTTTTAGAAATGCTTTGTTTTTCTCTTTTCTTATTAGTTAGTGATTCATGCAACAAAACGACTCAAAACTAAACAAAACCACAACAGTTGAAAAACCTTGTACCTTTATAACAGGCAAAGAAAGAAGCTAAGAAATTTATGTATCATGCCTTCTCCATCTGTTACAGACAACTTCTATGATCTTTCTATGTGAGATTTCTCATTCTCTTAATTGCAGGAGAATATGCCACATTGTTAGTTTCCTTGATGTGATTCCATTCTTTCGATTATTCATTTGGCCAGATCAGATTTTACAGAACACATTAGAGCTGACAACATATAATCTGCCAAGTCTGTTTGAAAACACCGTCATTTGTTTTTGCAAAGTTCCTGTGTGTACAAATTGCATGATGCATACTGATCAAAATTCTTTTCTCCTGCCCAGTATTAGTATCTTTATCAGTAACTATAAAAATTTTATGCAGGTCTTGCTCAGAATCTCAGCTTTCGTTACATGGAGCATCATGTAAACCCGGGATGGCTGGATGGGTGTTAACTAATTCGAATATAATGCCTTGAAGTGCAAGTGGAAGAAAAACAGACGGTGAAAGCATCTAAGATGGACAGTCAGTGATGTGTAGCTGGACCACACATTCCTATTTTCCACATATTGATGTTCTACTTGTCAGGTCAGTTGGTATTCTCAGGGTACTGGTTTGTATTAACTGTAATTCACTTTTCTTCTTAATTTTTTCCTCTCTTGTCCGTTTCCTTGTTTTGAAATAACAAAATTCGATCTAAAAATTTTCAAATTTAAATTTCCCCAATGAAGGATATATATAGTTATATATACTAAAATTTCAACCGTTGTCCACTTTATGATAGATTACACTGAAGGCAAGAGTATTAGAAGGGAGATGGGCACCTAAAAGCATTTAATATTTACAAAATGTTGTTAAAAGACCAGAATAATAAGATATGTTTTCAGAAAGCTTTAGAACAGGAAACATTTTTTCTTTTACACAATTATTTTAAGCTAGGAAAATGAGGATTGAAGCACTAAAGAGGATCAGACCAATTGGATGCTCTTGTTATAAAACTACACGTAACTTCCTTTATACGTATTCCTTACCTGAACAGAAGTCATCAGAATATCTATCATACACTGCTTTGCAGTTTCTTTCATCACACTCACAAGTATCTCCATGAATATCTCCCCAGTCACCAGTTGGGTCCACATCATGGCATGTGCATTCCCCACATACACATGTGCCTAGGAAGAAGGAAAAAAAAAAAAAAGAAAGAGAGAGAGACAGAGATAGAAGGCAGAAAGGCAGATTAAGAACAATTTAGAGTAATAGCGGTTTGATTACAGGAATTTACACTTGTGAATTTTCTGCTCTCATAGGAGTGCAACTGCAAAGCTGCAAGTGTTAATCATAAGCAAATGTTCATCTTCTATGATTTAAAACATTCTATGATTATTTAGTAGTAATACTTTCTACAGACAAGTTGGCTTCCTATTCAAGTTCCTTTTTTGCTGTTGAGCCTTGTTAGGAATCAACAGAAAAATGTAGTGCACAAAACAGTTGTAAATCTTTGACATCAACAGTGATTTGCCTTGAAACTAATAGCAATAAAAATCAATGTCATTTAAATGACTTGGGCTTGGACACGGTGGATAAATAATGATTGTTAAAGTATAAACATTTAAACTAGAAGGGAATCCAAATTAAAATCCAGCTGAAAATGTCTAGGAGGTCATTCTTTACCTAAGAAGAACATCAACACAGATCTACATGAAAATGATACTTTTCCCAAGTCAATTCTCAGGGCCACAACCTGTGTCCTGGTTTGAGCTAAAACTTCCTTGTTTTGGGAAATGGACAAATAAAATTATTCCATGTAGTAGAATAATAATCCCGCATTTAACTGGCCAAATGGAGTCAGGTG
>NW_010432276.1:25462-73945 GCF_000710305.1 Buceros rhinoceros silvestris | reverse complement strand
GCTGCTAATTAAATATTTCAGAAAAGTTTCACCTTTGTTAATTGTGCCACTTACTGTCATGGTAGGGTACTTGCAAATACTTTCTCCCTCCTTTACAAGCAAACAGATGCAAATGCAGCACATTATCAAAATTGAGACAATGTAGGCAGAAGACTGGGAAAAAACGGATAATGACGAGAGGTAATTGCCTCTAAGTAGCCTCAGTGTATAAAGACTACAGTGCATTTGAATCACCAAGAACATCAGTATGTATAACCCTAGATCCCGCACTGGGTCAAAACGGTCCTGCCTCAACTGGAAATGGTCAGTCATGCTGTTCGCCCTAGCAAATATTTATTTCCCAGAACACACCATGCAGACAGTTCTGAGGAATAAACCTCTGCTCTGTTCTCTTTTCTGCGAGGTCTATTGTATGCATGCTGAAAGCAGGCTGTACTTGAGTTGGCCAGAGATAAACCAGTCCCTCTGCATCCATTGGCCTGTTTGTTTTCACCTCTACCTAGTCATGGGTACCATAGTGAATGTTTCTTAACAGCAGATTATCAGAAAGAAAGCACGAGGCGAGGTTGCAGCCAGAATGCGGTTTCTCTCTCTTTGAGGCAGAGAGCATTTGTAACCACTTTCCTGTCTTCACAGAGCTGCCGATGACTGCATCTTCTTGGAATTTGCTTGTTCGTGCTGGCGCACAGCGGCAGTCAGAACCACCGCAGCCGCCGGGGGCTCACAGATTGTCTCTCCTCTCCCGCAGCTAGCAGGGGTCACTCCGATTTCTCTTTCCAGGGAAGGGGAGTCCAGGGGTGTGTGTGATCTAGCTCCAGCTAAACTCACGGTGGATCGCAGAGCCTGAGAAGGGGTGGGAGGTAATGGGAGCGAAGAGGAGATTAACTCCACTTGAAGCCAGATGAGGCGCTGAACCGTGCTGCAGCAGCTGATGGGCAGCCGGGTGGGTGTGGGACATTTGGCCCTTACCTCTCCACATCAAAGCTCTCAGCAAAAAAACACCATCTCGAGAATAAGGGAGGGTCATTCAACAGTGTCACAGTGCCTCTCCTATGGAGAGCAAGCACTTCTAACAAAAGGCAGCTGACCAGGGCAGGGGTGACTGAATGCAGCTTAGGGAAGATGTCTTGGGGTTGAACATCCTGTGAAATCATTGTGTGACCTCAAAGGTGCATGGCTCCTCGACCTCCCCCCCTGTAGGGGGTGGTCATGGACTCAGACAGAAGCACCACTGCACAGAAGACACATGGAAATGCTGGCTGTTGTCATCAGCACACTGGGTTAGGTCTCAGCTGGGATGAGTCCTTAGCTCTATTGGCAGGAGGGCTTTCCCATTTCACTCCAGGTGAGGATTTGGCTCACCTCTTGTGGTATCCATTCAGTAAAGCCACTTAACCTCTATTTGGAAAAGCATGTCCTGAGGAGTTCCCCCTATTTCGATGAAATCTCTGTCTTGCCTCTTATCTGTGTATCTGCCTTGCTAATCTTGCCTGCCTTGGGATATAGCTCTCTCTATCGCTGCTTCCATCTAAAGCTGGTCTAACCATAGTCCTTCCTCTCTTTTTTTTTTTTTCACTTTTTTAACCAATTTAATTATATCCAGTTAGAAATATGTGTGCTTGCTCTGGTCCTGCTCCCTGGTGGGACGCTGCTAGGGGGTGCAGACTGTTGATGTCCAGAGCAGACGCTAGGAATCTGGGTCCTGTGGACCACCTTTTGCAGCTCCTTCTGACCGGGCTGCAGGCTCTACAACGACTTGCACTGCCCACAGCCTCTGAAGACCAGTGGCTTGTGGTAGTTAAACGGCTGCTTGGTTTTGCCCAGGCCTGCTCAGCCTTTTAAGCATTTTTCTCTTCTTCAAATAGTCTCTTTAAGCACACACATCACAGTAGGCACCAACCTCCTCTTGCTAATCCATTAGCTGTTTCAGCCTGATGTTTTCAGAGGAGTGTGTGAAATGTGGGTCTCTCTGTCTCTCTGGCTGATGACAGCACGTCTCCTGTGCCAGCATCTTTGCTTGAAATGCTGTGTGAGAGTCAGATCTGGTACCTGATACATTGACAGATAAGCCTAGGGAGGTAGATTATTCCTTTTCAGCCAGGTTAGTTCCCCCATTCAGCTGACCTGGCACAGCTTAAGGTCTCATAGAGCTGTGACACAGGCAGTGGGAACAAGCAACCAGTGCCAAGGGAAAGAAGGAGAGAACCACCACTTTTAATGGCTCCCTAGCTAAAAGTCATTCTCTCTTGGCTGCAAGCACCACGTCTATACTGTTTTCTTCATTCCTAATACCCTGATTCTCGAATCCTGCTTCCACTCTCCACACAGTCCCATTTGTCTTCTCCCATCCAGTTAATCTAGACAGCTCAGTCTCCTCTGGGTTTGGATCTTCTGCCTCCTCACCTTAGACTTTGGCTTCTGATGTTCTTCTCAATCTTTTCCCAGTGAATTACTCCCTGGCAGTTGAATATCACCACAGCTGACACAATTAACTGAAGCTGCACTGGCTGAATTTTCTGTTGTTCTCTACCAAACTCATCCCCATTCCTTTAGGGCAAGAGAATACGTAGTCCTACTGTATCCAAGCTAGAGGATAGCATGAATAATTAATGCCAAGAAATGTACTGGATGATAAAATTAAAAAAACCCAAAAAAAACAAAACCAAACCCAGTCTATTGGGCTAAACACAGGTCTACTGCAATGTTAATGTCTGTGTCTCCATCAACAGGTACTGATGACATACATTGCTGATAAGCGCAACAGGAAAACCAAGACATAGCCCTAAACAACACATGGGAACTTCCAGCTTTCTCATTCTCAAAACATTTTTACAAGCCTTTCTGTCTTTGAACGCTTAGGGCCTGATCCAAAGCCCTGCAAAGTCACCAGAAGGAATGTCAATGCTTTCAGAGCCTCTCGGATCTTGCTCGCCTGCCCTGGCCCCTGGAGAAGAAGAGGAGGCAGAGTTCTTAGGGGAAAAATGGTTCTCATGCTTCAAGAATTCTTTCTGGATTCCTTGGGGAGTGTCAGGCTCGCAGCATGCCAGCAGCTGGAAAGTGCACACTGAGTGCTCTCCTTTGCCATAACCTCTCATCACTAATCGGATGCATGAAGGACCTTCACTTCATCTGACTTACTCGACGATGCTATCGGTGCAAGCCTTGAATTCCCCCCTTGAATTGTAAAGTCACTGCATGGTTTTTGCCCAAAGTGCTCTCAACCTGGGAAAAAAATGGTGCTGCTCACTAGAACTAAACAGTGTGATCTCTTTAGAGAAGTATCTTTAGGTCTTGAGAATAAGTGAAGGAGGCATCTGCTGCACATCCTTTTTTTCCTCCATTTCAGCCTTAAATCTCAGTTTAGAATGATGGAAATATGTCTGTCTGTTTTGGGGACAGAGCCCAGTTCTGGATCCTAAAGACAATCGCCTGCTTGCTGCCTGCTTGAGTTAGAAACCTCTTGAGATTTTTATTAGCATTAGATCTCCACTAGCACAAGCAGCAAGTAAAAAAACCCCGAATATTTCTAAGAGTTTGAGAACCAGACAGAAAAGGGCCAGGGTGAAATGTCAGACAGATATGTGTCTTTTGCACATCAAAGACTGCAATAACCTGGAAGGCAACAGGCACCTCCAGTGGGTGAGGAGAGGAATTCAAGTGTGACTCATGCAGGTGAGTTAAACCACAAGCCAAGGGTGGTTCCACACTCAGAGTAAAATGATAAGTAAAAGCACAAGTGCTGGAGGAGAGGCACACAAAACCTCCCTGCAGTTTCCACTGGGTTTTTGGAGGCGGATGCTAGTTCCCTCTGAAGCCCAAGGTAATTTGGAGCAGTGCAGTAGCAAGAGGTTGAAAGCACTTTACAGTTTCCTGATTGTCCTCTTGACTCCTTGTAAAAGGACTTGCTTCTCCTGGACTGCTCTAATCTATAGCCAGAGCATAGGCAGTATAGCTAACGGATGCTAAAGGACACTCAGGACAGATAAACTAAAGAAAGGGAGGAATTTCGGTTCAGGAATTTGTAAACATCTGAGTACAGAGTTAAATGTAAAGCCTCCTTGGGTCAGATTGAACTCTGCAATGGAGGAGTCCGCACTCAAGAAGGAGACATACATGATCAGCACTCTCTTTAGGGGGTGTTTAGCATCCTCTGTGGTTGGGCTTGCCTTGATCCTTCCATGCACATGTTCCAGTTTAAGCAAGAGGAATGAACGAGCATGTGTGAGACCATATGCCCGTGCTAACACAGGCAGGGTCTAAAATCCACTGGACTGTGCGACTCCTACCAATACCAGTGGCAACATGGTAGGATCAGGCAGGATCAGGCAGCACTGGCCCCACCAGATGTGGGAATGCTGGTGGACCCTCTGGTAAGAGGGCCCAAGGGTAAGAGTGTGACAAAACCTTAGTCTCCAGCCAGAGAGAAATGGCTAACTCACAGAAACAGGGACTGCGGCGTGCAAAAGTGACACGCTGCTGGTGTGTGCACTCGTGCGTAGTGAGTTGTGAGCGTGTAGTCTGCTTGTGCGTGTACCTGTGTGTGTTTATTTATGCATGCATGAGACATATCTCAGCCTTCACAATTTCGAACGACTTTTTTCTGCTTTAGCCTCCATGGGAAGGCTGCCTCCCGCTGCTCACCACACTGCTCTCCCCCTCTCTTGCAGGCCCGGCGATGCTGCTGACATTTCAGCTGCATCTATCTAACTGATGCGAAAGTTTAAAGCTGTTAAATTGACGGGCTGAGTAAATAGGATTAGCTCTGTGTGCCCAAGGGGGGAGCACCACTGCTTGCACAGGCTGATAGGAAGACAAGGGGGGAGGCTGATGAGGAGAAGATTGCTTTCAAGCTGACAAGAATATGCTATATGGGAGGTACACAGATAGCTTCCAATCTGCTGGTGATTGGATTAGACATGCTCTTAAATGTGAAGTGCCTATACAAGTCTGAGGCTTAGCTGGTGCCGGTCTGCTGAGAACCTGCCGAGGTGCTCCCCAAGGATTGTGGCCACCCCAGCAGGCTCTGGAGACGTCTGACTGTCAGGGGGCAGAAAGCCCCCGCTGCTGGGCCCTGTCTAGCCCACCATCCCAGGCATCAGATCTTTAACCCGCTCCTGGTGAAAGCTGAGATCCTTTGCCTCCATCTGTTCACATGAGATGGCATTACAATTGCCCCTGTAACCTACCAAAGGAAAGCGTGAAGTGATCTCTCACTGCCTGGTGGAAGGAAATCCCTCCCTCCCTCCGTCCATCTCCCCCCCTCTTTTATTTTCTTCCAGATGAAGAATTTGAATGTCTTTCATGGTCTGTTTAAAATATAAAGTGGGTTCGTGACACATTTTTTTGAAGCCATGCTTGTCTGGTCATTGATTATTGTCACTAACACTGACGTGAGCCAACTGCTTTCCTTTTTCCCCGGGAACTTCGGTTGCTTTTTTATGAAGCCAGTTTCAGAACCAAAACACTAATAAAAAAGGTTACACCTGGCCTGTCATGTAGGATAGCAGCAAATGGCATTGGGTGAGTCCTTCCTTAGGCTTACAGAAAAATACCTCCAAATATTTTTAATTGGAGCAGAAAAAAATTTGAGGAAAAATATTGTAGTTGCTGAACAGAGGAAAAATGAAATTTATTTTCCAGCTGCAAATCTTTTGCACAGTGTGAAATGGCGATAACTGGGGTTTATTACATGGATGTTATCCTTTACTTATTTTCTAGTCAGAGGGAAAATATCGGTGAGGAAAACCTCTGTTTAACGCCTATTTTCACAGTGGTTAGTCAGCGCTCTGATGTTCATGTTCTCACTCTTAATTAAACACTGTCTTTGTTTTTGAAACAGATGCTTGTCCTGATATTCTATAAAGGTAAAAGTTACACATTTTTATTTTCTTTTTCTCTTATTTTTGTTTATTCTGGCTGGAAGTAACACTACTTTGCCTGTGAGGTCTAAGCTGCAACAATAGTTTGAATGAATAGAAACATCTGAGAAAAATATGGCAAGGACCATGACCTCTGTCACAAAAATTATTCTTGTTTCTAGCCAGGAAGAAAAAGGAGCAAAGAATTGATTTGTCCTCAAGAAGTTATGGAGCCAGAAGCCAAGTCCAGGTGTCAGTACTGACTCCTAGCCTGCTGCTTTAGTTACTTATCCTGGGTTACAGGCAGGTTAAAGTGTGAATAGAGCAATGCCTTATGGGCACAAACAAAATTGAAGTGCAGCAATTTCTCTCTGCAGGAAAGGGCTGGCCTTCTTTATCATCACTCAAAAGCTGACTGGTAAATATGTCTAGATTTTAGGGAGACATTTGTGTCAGAACAACATCTAGTTATGCATACGGGTGTGATATACAGTACAGATGCTACCAGTAAATGATATAATAAATAGAATGCAAGAACTTTCAAACATGATGAATTTTCTTCATCACATCATAGTGAACCCTGTCAAATAAGGTACACAGGAGAGAAAGAAGCTGACCAAAGTGCCCTGCTTCCTACCCTGTGGCAGCTGTGGCAGAGACACCAGATCCTCTCAGCTGCAAAGACCAAGCTTGATCTTGCTGCCCTACAGCTGAAGGGCCCAGACTGGCCCACAGCCAGGCTGCTTCTGACGGTGGAAAGAGAGGAGCAGAGGGAAGAGAGAAAGAAAGATGCGAGTGACTGAAGCCCAACCTCCCACTCCAGCAGCAGCTGTTCCCTTGTCCTTTCCCTCAGTAACAGCAAGAGCAAAGGCCATCCTGTCTCCTTCAGATCAGCAAAATGGGCAGCAAGGTTACAGCTGTTTTGCACAGACACCTTCACATTCCAGCTTGTATCCCTGTGTAACTGCCTGCTTCCCCCGTGCCTGGGAGTGCCTCATGCACCACCCCTGTTTGAAGGTCTGCACACTAATGTGGTGGGAAAAAAAGTCCTGAGCCAAGAAATTATCTCATTTTGGTGACACGAGGAAACCTCATCTTGTTCTTTGTCTCTGCAGCTAACAAAGCTTGCCCAAGAAATGACTGCAGTGAATGACAAATATTCCTTTTTAAATGAGTCAGCAATTCACAAAAAGGGATGTTCTTCCCTGATCCCATATCTTGTATCGGTCACCATATCTGGTATCCGCCAGTATTAGACACCCCTGTTTCCCCCCAGCCCAGCCCACACAAACACCTGGACCTCCCTGGGTTCCTGCACTGAAGGAGAAGGGCAGGGAGCACCAATCCATGAGTCAGCCCACAGAGACTTGATTCTCATCACAGACCAGCTTCAAAGCAGCAGAACTGGGCTCAGCTTATCATGCTTGTATACCTAGAAGCTGAATCTGACCTACTGTTCTTTTCATTTCCCAGGTGCTGACATCTCCTGGTATAATTCTTGAGGCCCACTGCTCACTGTAACAGCGGGTTGACTCCAGGTGCCCCATGGTCACTGATGGATTGATGGTGTTGGAAAGAGGAGGTCCCAAGCGGCTTCTCTTCTGACCAGGTCTCTGACTCTGAGATCATGAATTATCTCCACATTAGTATAAGAGCTGTGGTGACCACATTTTTGGTTGTGCTGTTTTCCCATTAGGCACAGGGATTCCTTTAATGGGCCTGATTGTATTAGCTTGTGCTGGAAACTGAATGCAGGTACATCTGATACCCACTGCCATTTCTCTTTAGTTTCTTCCTTATGCTTCTGCTCAGGTAATTTCTAAGTTGCCACCCTCTTTCCACTTCTCTGGCGGTCTCAAGACACATCAGCTGCATTTACTCCCTTCTAACTCAGCACCTCCAGCTGTACAATTGTGGCCAAATCCCCCAAGTGCTTACATTGTGTTGTCCTTTGGGGATCGGAAGGGGCCCCTAGTCAGAACCTGATAACTGGGAGAAATTTTAGACTGTCTGCACTCCAGGCAGGAGGCAGACAGGAGCAGCACCACAGCTGACTCAGCCAAGGATCAGCTCTCACCCTTAGGTCCTAGAGCTGTGTTCAACGCCCTTGAACCACTGTGCACATCAGGCTTTTTCAAAATTCCTGTCTAGCAGGCAATGATACCCTTCTCCTAATCCTGAGGAATAACTGGATACACTTTTTACATGTGATAAAATTCCTCTCCTTTCCCACCTTTCTATCAAGTTTAATTTTAACAGATAAGCTAATGGAACTGAATGCAAAAAATAGATAATTTCTGTACAAACATGAGTTTCTAAGCACTCCCTGGTCATCACCAGTATTTGCCACACCTGCGTGTTGATGTGTGTACCCAGCCATTTCTCTGTGGCCATCCATCCCTCCATCTGAACTGTCTCACTGCACTCAGTCCCACCCCGCTGCAACAGATAGATAGATCAGTCTACAGCAGGCAGAGGTGCGTGTCTGCACAACAGGACCACTTCCCTGAATGTCTGTAGTCTTCATTCTTCTCTGTACTTCCTGACACCATCCAATCTGAAGAATACCTACTTTTTTCTGGAGAGTAAAATTACTGAATGCTCTGCTAGTTCAAAATCGTCTTCCTGACTCCATCCAGCTTCTTCTGTCTTAGCAAAATTTCCATTTCATTGCTTGAATAGCACCAAAGGGACCTCAGAGGTCCCCTGAACTGACTCCATTTTTGTTTCTTTTCTGGCCTCGTTAAAGCTGTTCTTGATTTTATCACTTCTTCCTGCACTTGTGCACTTGAACGTTACGTAATTAGATCAGATAACTTATTCAAACAAAGTAAGAGGAAATTAGAGATGGAAAGGCTTCTTTAGATCGATGAGACAAGCCCTACTCCCTTGGGAAGAGGGCAGGAAAGGAACATGCACTCCTAACTCACCCAAGTGGTGTGGTGTTCGTTTCTCCCTGGAGAACTAGCTCCAGTTTCAGAGCTCAGAACTAGACAGCATTCCCCAATACTTTACCTAACACTTCCACTGCTTAGAGGGGGCCTACAAGAAAGCCAGAGAGGGCATATGTTACGAGGACATGTAGTGATAGGACAAGGGGTAATGGCTTTAAACTGAAAGAAGGTAGATTTAGATAAGGTATTGTTACCAAAATCGGGAAGAAGCTCCTTAACACCAGTGTAGCATTAAGAAGCAGCATTTCTTTATTCGCAGTGCCAGATGCATGGGGCATCATTCCACCTAACGCGTATCCCGTATGCTGCCCCAACCAAAGCTCCTATCATGCGATTACAGACATACTCATTATTTTTCCTGGAATAGTCACACATATTCATTTTATTTCTTGGAAGTGATTAATATTTTTGCATAGTCATTATGCCTATGGCCTGGGCTCAGAGGGGTTTCCATGGTGATCTTTTGGAAAACTCTAGTGGTGTTGAAGAGGTGTCTCTTGATGTCCTGTCCATGAACTCTTTTTCCCGTATATGGTCATGAGTTGGCTTCGTAACAGTTTCCCACAGTTTGTCGGGATTTGTGCTGGATTGTTCTGGGCTTTAGGCTGTTCAGTTCCTTCTTATCTTTACTGTGTCTTCTCCCCCTTAGGCCTTGTCTACTCCTTAGGCCATTCAATTCCTCCGAATCTCTATTGTACAGACCAGTATTTTCAAGGTAACATAACAATATTAGGAGGAAGTCCTTTACTGTGAGGGTTATGAGGCACTGGAACAGGTTGCCCAGAGAGGTTGTGGGTGCCCCATCCCTGGAAGGCCGTGTTGGATGTGGCTTTGAGCAACATGGCCTAGTGAAAGACCTCCCAGTCCATGGCAGATGGTCTTGAATGTTCCTCCCAACCCAAACCATTCTATGATTCTGTGATTAATTTGTTGGCCCACCACTCAAAATAGTTTCTAAAGGTCATTTACCCTCTAAAATTACTTGTTCACATCTATCTCCATCATTATTCAGCTGAACTATACATTACCTAAAGGCAGCGATTAAATCCTCCCACTGGCTTCAGTGGCCTTTTTCTTGATTTCTTATCCTTTCCTCATAAACAAAGGGCTACCATCACATCTTGCCAATCCACCTCTCTCTCTCTCAAAAGTACCTATGCAAATTGCTCCAAGGAGAATCAGATTCCTGAATCCACTGCAATGATTTGACTTTACTGCTAAAAGACTTTCCATGGAAGGAAAGGTCCTTTGTTCTTCCCATGGAAAGCTTTCTTGCCATGGGGAAACACTTGGAAAGCCCCAGGAATTCACCTCAGTGCTCCACAACCTACATCATCATGAATGCCTGTGAAACTACCTACTTCAATTCCAAAGAATTTTTTTTTTTAAGGAAATCCAAGATTGGGCAGGGAGAAGAGGGCTCGTCATTGGAGCTGTTCCCTTAATTTTCTCTCTGGCTGTGGCAGCCCAGGGAGTGGCTCCCACTAAACCACAGCCCACGTGTACTGTTGGCAACAACCCTGTGGATTTGCAGGGTTCCCTCTAGATGTCTGCCTGCTGTTCAGACACCCTCCAGAGTACGTCACTGTGGGCCTTCTTGGCTCTTTTAGACTATTTAGAGTGATAAGAACAACTCTACACAGAAACAAAACTGAATTCAACTATGTGGAAATCAGTGGCAAAAGTACTCTGTCTCTAGAAATGAAGGCAGCTTATGGGTCTTCTGAAGTCAAAGAGCAGAGACAGGAGACATCCAGGACAGACCTGACTTTGTGGACATTAGGCTGACTGCTCTGGTAAGAGGCCATACTGGCCATTGGCCTCAAAGAACAGCAATGCCTTAGCATGAAATGAAGCTAACGTATCAGAAAGTTGAGAAACAAGGATTTGCGGATTAATATAAACTTGTACAGTGATTCCTGTCATCTTGCCCCTCATCACATTTTTGCCTACATTTACTTATCTGTGTAATATGGATAATATTTATCTACCTTATCCCATCGATGCAATTTTTCATTGGATAGTGTCCGCACGATGTTGTTCAGCAAGTAAGGGTTGTACAATGGGTGTGGGAGATGGTAAAATGCCATCGAGATCAAAAAGAAGATTAAGTGACCAGACACAGCAGAAGTAAACTGGCACAAGGTAGCTGCTGATTCATGTCTTTTGAAAATAAGACCTCAATGAAGCAAAGGCAAAGAGTAGTAGAGGAAGAATAAGGGAAAGTAGGACTCCTTCAAGAGGAAGAGATGGCCACATTCAGGTGGGCTGAGTGTGAAAGAATGAGAATAAACAAGACATTAACTTAGCAAGAGAAGAAATAAACAAGTGCAGAGGAAGAAGAAAAACATCAAGCTTCAGAAAACTGGCAGGAGATAGCATGGTTATAGCGTAGAAACAAAAGACTCAAGAGAAACAAAGAAATGGTGGAAAACAATAAGCTACAAAAGACAGTTCAGATTGTTGGTCCTCCAGAGCAGGAATTATTTTGTACTGTCATTGTGCAGTGCCTTAGAGAACAAGGTAGTGTTCTGAGATGGCTCTCCAATACTACCCCAATGAAAAGGAAATAATAATCAGTAAACCTTCAGTAGCTGCATCACTGTGATTATCATCACTGTCAGAGTAACACTTAAGGTGATTTATCTTATTTATACATGTCATTTTTAGCCCTTAACAGTTGACCAGTAGTTGTAGATGCTGAAAAAGATCTTGAATGACCATTTCAATCTTTGTTAAACGTTTATTAAGTAGACACACTAAATTAGAGAAAAAGAGCTGAAATGTTGTCAGAATGTGCGTAAGACCTAGTTAACAGAAACCAAACCGACTCCTAGATTCAAGGTATGTTTGGTGTGATTATCCCTTTGAACTTCTTGCAATGATAGTGGTAACACTACATAAGTACTGAAGTAAGTTTTTACAATATTTACTGGGGGGAAAAAAGTAACTCATTTCAGAGATCTCTATCGCTCTAGAAGTGTTTCCTTTCAATGTGAGCATTCCAGAGACTGTATTTAAATTTTTCTGGTGTTAACTCATTTCAAAGACACTTAAACAAGGCTTTGGAGTTACAGATCGACACACACAGTAAGAATTCACAAGTTTTTGACCAATTTTAAAAAGCCATTTAGGAGCCTAAATTCAACTGATTCAACTATTCCAATGCAGCTCCCACCGAATTCGTATTAACACTGGGGGGAAAAAAAAAAAAACAAAACTCAGTTAAGACAGCATTAAGCATTTTTCAAGCTATCATTATTCAGGAGAACAGAAGATTGTGACTTTCTGCGACACCTACACTTATCTGCCCACAGATATTTCAGTTATTATGAAAAGCTGTGGGGGCCAGGTTGTAAAGGGACTTAATTCCATCCGTTTCAATAGGAGTCAAGCATCACTGTTGCTAAAAGTCTGGACTCAAGTTATTCAGACTTTGGCCACTTTACTTAGACAGTTGTTCTCTAACAGTAATTCAGCAGAACAAGTTGGTTTCTTTTTCTCTTAGGCTTTGACCCACGAAGCAATTGATCATGATTTACCATTAAGACGGAATATACAGCTATTCCTTACAATAGTAATAGTCATAGAACCAGTTTTTATGGCATCTTCCATTTAAAGAGCTGTTTCATTATACAGCACCTGAAGAATGAACATGGTTCACATTTCACAGCTAAGAAAACTGACACCTAGGAGGATTAAATGACTGCTGCAGGACTCACAGAGTACTTAAGACAGGTAAGGATCTCTCGGTCACTTAAGTTTGCTCATTGCAATCCTGGGCAAACATCCTAAAATTCCTTCCTAAAACTCATCAAGCACCACCTTAATTAAACATCTTAGACTTTTCTGCTCCCATGCTTCTAGTGTGGCTGAGCCCCAAACTGCAGTTCATATGTATTTATATAGGGCTTGGCTTAAGCACAAAATTAAACAGTTTGCTGAACTGCGTTTCAGGTTTCCTGCCACGTATTTGGGGAGGTTTAATGTTCAAGTAAGAAAGCCTCTGCTTTGCTCAGAAACACAGCGTCCTGGAGATGACCTCAGGATGCAGCATTGCTCTCCACCAGCCAGACCAGCTGGGTGAAAGGCAGGAGACACAGCAGAGCTTTGCTAAGTCCCCCCTGAGGTTGTTGAGTCACCCTTGGCTTGCTGTGTGGATCCCTGCCAGCCAGCCACCTGAACTGCTCTGGCGCTCTCCTAGCCAGGCACTGCTTCCTCCTGCATCTCAGCCTTAGCATTCCACACTCCTCACAAGCACGTGAATAATGCACGGTATTCCTCTGATTGTTCCTCCCTGGCCTCGCTGCTTTACTGGAACTGAAAGCTTTTGCTGCAGGAGGAAATCCTTGGAGATCGTAGCAGAGGTTCCCTTGGCTGGGTGCTGTTGATAATAAAGGCACTGAGTGGTATTTCCATTCCCAGCATGGCCCCAGACTTGCCGTATAGAACATAAATCAAGTCACTTATTCTTTCCATACTCGATTTTCCCTTTGGTGAAGTGAGAGGTAGTATCTCACATTAGTTTTGGGAATGCTATGGTGTACTGTAAAGGCAGAGCTTCAGACTTCTCTGAAGCCTGGCATGATACACAAGCTGCTTCTCATACCATGGGCTATGAAAGGCTCACATTTCTCAGGAATGGAGCACTGCCTTCCCAGGATTTCTGGGAAATCCTACTGGTGCAAAAACTGCAAAAACTGAGATCGGAACTTGGCCATCAGATTTTCTCTTCCTTCTCTTGAGCTGAACAACAGAACTTCAGATTATTCTGTCACCTTGTCACTTCTGGAGTCCTGATGGTGTTTATATTAAAGAATGATATAGACTCATTCCCCATCAGCAATGCAACTCCCACAGTAAAGGTGTTCCTGTTACCTACCTGTGCCTAAATGTCTTCAAAATCCGCTGCTTTCATACATGCCTCAAGTCCCCCGAAGTCTTAAGTGTTCAAGTTTATGATACATTTGAATGGCTAAATAAAGAAGCCATGACTGCTCACAAGCCGTGCTACAGAACTCCAGCAATACTCCGGTGCCTTTCACAGATCTGCCATCTCCTCCTTTTCATATCCTTGCTTCTCTCTTCATGTAAAGCCCCGCTTTACATTTATTTCCTTCTGCCATATCACAGTGGAAGATCATGTCTATTTTGTCCTCATTGCCCAGAAGTCCCTCAGAACTAGGTGCTTTCCACATTCCACCCTCCTGCTGAGTAGTTAGGTTTCTGAATATTTTCTCCCAGATGTGTGACTAACTATATTTCCAGTTCCTGCTGTACTGTCTGTTCATCCCCACCACTGTGCAGTTGTAGAATCTGCAAAAATGTTTATCTTCTTCTGCATATGAGCTAGCAATTACTTGCAGAAGTTTCAGGAGCTCAAGCAGTCCTTCCATTTCCACTCTGCGCTGTAAGAGGCACCAGTATAGCCTTGTAGTACTGTTTATCCCCATACATACCTCTTTACAGATACAGCTCCAACCAATTTTAAAAGCAGTCCATCTCTGACCCCTGTTAGACTCTGGTACAGTCTAAGTGATACCCCTTGGACAACAGCTTGCAGTACCCTGCATGCATTTGACTACCCATCTAGGCTGAATTTAGTTTTCACATTGTTTATGACACAAACATATTTGATCATTAATTAGGTGGACAGGCTTGGAAAGGTTTATCTAAAAGTCCGAGGATTTAAAAATTGTACTTTGATTATGAGAGCTTTGTGTAATTCTAAAGCCCTCAGTAGAGTATGACTTTCTTTGGGATTTGTCAAAGGAGAAATAAGCCCTATAGAGTTTTCTATAGCTAGCCAAAATGCACAGGAAGTGGTTTTATGGGTAGGTGTTCTCACTGGAAGAGGCAGCAAGACAGAGGGAGTGTGATAGAGCTCCACAGCATCCTGGCCTTCTAACAACGGAAGGTCAAAACTCATGGGGTCTTCAGAAAAGAGCAGCCTGCATAATTTCCTTCAGGCAACACTCAGAGGTCACTTCTCCCTATCCATGTGAGAATGCATGTCAGCACCATGGCTCATTTTATGATCTCCAAAGGGATTGCATGCCTGGGTCCTGGAGGGCAGGGGGTCAAGCCCTTAGTCCAGTGCTGGCCAGCTGGCAGCCCTTGTGCTTCAGGTAGCCTGTAGGAAAATTTGTACAGCCCATGGGGACCAGGTCTCTAACACCTTTTCCCTTCCCTAATTTCCTTAGAGCAGAGTGTCTCCCATCTCCCCACAGGTCTCTGGCACACCCCACGCACAGTTCGCATGCTCCAAGCCCATCACAGTGAGTGACTGGCACAAAGCGTCTTCCATTTGACTGCAGAAGGAGGCCGGTAAGGATTTTATTGGAAGAAGCTGTGACTCGGCCACAGGAGAATGAATGAGTCTGCTCACTGAGAGCAGAACCACCAGGAATGAACATTTGCATGCCAAGAACTCTTGACACTTGTTCTCATCACTCCACTGTCACAGTAACTCCGGAGGCACCAAGGCAAAGCTACTTGCAGTCCTGCCTTTGCAAAGCCTGTTGTTCAATAAAAGCATCCCATGATCACCTTACTCTTTAAAAGGATCTTCGCCATCTTCCCAAAAGTAGCAGCTGGCATTCGGACTACCTGTCTGAAGAACTGATTCATATGGGGGGCTAAAGGTGTCTTACTACTAACTTAAATGAAATTGCAGTTAGGGCTTGGGCTGTGACAGAACCCAACTGGTTACTGGTGTCACGTCATTTATATGACTTCTGCTCCTTTCTTTATCATGCTGCTCTACACCTTGCTGGGGACGGGTACAATTTCTTTTTCAGAAAAAGACCATCCGCTTTGCACTGCTATCAAGCCTGACTGAATCTCCACAAAGACGTCTAATATCTCATAGATACCCTTCTCCACATGGAGATTTCTACCATAAATACAAGGAGTTTTCACCCCAACACAACTACTCTTGGCCAGGGTGAAGTGGATTATCTTCACCCTCCCTGTGCAGTTCCTAACTACAGCATTTTTCTTGTGCAGGCAACATTCTGGTGATACTGGGATTTACATCTATTTTCTGCTTCAAACAACATGAAAGATAGTTGTTGAGAAACTCAAGATGTTTGGGATATCATTTGCCTTTTCTTCTTACTTCACTATTCCCCCTGTGCGATCAGCCCTGTTGTAGGATGTTGTTCCAGATTTCTTGTCTCCCAAATGCAGGACGCATCAACCCTTATCAAGCACATACTCCAATTTCTGCAAGAGCGTCAGTCGGAATGTCGGCTTAAGGTATTTATCACAAAACAAAAGGAAGGTGTTTGGAGGAATGAAATCAGAATTCATCTGAGACAGACTGCTAAGGTATGAATACAGGAACAAGTTACCGCGGGATGGATAAAGTTGCAGTGCAACTGTTGCTCCACAGAAAATGCATGCTTTCTTTACTCAGTGAGGAAGAAGCAAAGCTGCATTGCCATCCATGAGGGTAAACTGGGGTGACAGCCAGGACACAGATGGTTGTGGTTGGTACAGTGGAAGATTGCACTCGACCCTCTAAGTGCTTCCGTCCCTGCAGAAGCTGTGCATCCCCTGCTCTGCCCCTGGACTAGAGGCACACACAGGTGATGTCTGGCCTGCAGAGACCCTGGTATTGCTCAGCAAGCAGTGAAAGCGCCAGTTCCAGATGCACGTCCAGCAGAAGTGAGTGCCCAGGCAGAAGGTCCTGGTGGGTGGTGGCACCCAGTAAGGACAGCGTGCCCACCCTAACACAGCCCCCAACCCACCCTGGGGTTCTTCACCCTCCACGCTTCCCCAAAACCACCCTGCATTGCCTCTAGGTTGGCAAGCCACCTGCGTATTTAAGCCTGTTCTCATTTCCTTTGCAGCTGCAAGGGCAGCAGATGACCACCAAAGCATCTACAACTGCCAGTGACTGCCAACAGCTAACTGGTGTCATGGCCCATTGGTCCTCCCGCCACTTGGACACCAGTGTGTAACAAAGCACTGGGATGGAGAAAAATATGGTGGGAGTACTTCTAAATGCCATTCCTGTTCTGGGAAAATTGGTTTTCTCAGGGAAAAAAATAAAACCATGACCTAGTGGTTAATGTACACGCAGAGGAGTCAGAAGTCAATTTTTATGTGGTTTGAACTGGTTCATTCATATCTAATTAAAACAGAAAGGGGAGGGCAGCTCATTTTATGCTCAGTTAATCAAGAGACTGCAGAAGCTATTTCTTTTCCTCTGGGGATATTGATAACTGCTGAATTCAGCCCAATGGAACTAGATTGGTTAAACTGTTTCTCTCCATTTAAAGTAATTTTAAGAGACACTTAGAGAAAAAGGCCAAGGTAACAGTACAAAATCCCTGAAGTCTAAGTCCATTTGAAATCTGGTTTGAACCCCAAACCACACCTGATTTCATCCCTCAAGACCGTCTCTATTTTGTTCCATCGTAGGTAACTGATCCTACACCTACTGGTATATTATATATGAATATTGGGATCATAGAATCATAGAATCACAGAATCATCTGGTTGGAAGAGATCTTTAAGATCATCGAGTCCAGCTGTTCACCTGCACTGCCAGGGTCCCTAAACCATGTCCCTCAGCACCACATCCACACGTCTCTTAAACACCTCCAGGCATGGGGACTCCACCACCTCCCTAAACTAGAGAAGACCCCAAAAACCCTTTTGAAGAACTAAAATTAGCTCTGCTCTAAGTGGGGCATTGGACTTCAAAGATGTCTGATGACCTAAATTTTTCTCTGATTTTCTGTCTGTATGGCCCATATCCTGCCATCCATATATATGCTAGATATGCCATGCAGGAAGGAGCCAGTGGAAAGGAGCTTCAGCCTTTCCAGCACCTTTTGTCCTGCCTCCCCAGGCTCACAGTTCAGCCAAGAAATTATTGAAGACCACTTAGCTCTCTGCCTAACAATTTTGCTAATACAACGTTTACGGAGCTCTCTCCATGATGAGGCTGAAGCAAAAAGGAAGAGCTGGGCAGTGAATCCTCTTGACGCTTTCAAGAGAACTGCAATAGAAGAAGAGGGTGCACAGCAAGACCACAGTGCCTCAGAGCATCCAAGTACACTCATCATCATCTCAGGGATGCTATTCATGATGCTTGAAGCTAAGCACAGGCTTATGTATTTAGTCACACGAGAACCGTATGTCATATTGTAAGTGAGGACCTTAGGGTGTTTCTACAAACCTTCAAGGATGAGTTGTCATGCCAGACAGGTAATCACATTTCCTATTGACAGAAGCAGAAGTAATCAAGGTCTGGCATAGGGTCTTATATCTACAACCCATCTTTTCTTGGAAACTGTAACATAGAATAATAAATGCTTAATTACGGGTAAAAAAAAAATTAGGAAAAAACTTCAGAGATACCAAACTTGCCTGTTTTCTTCTAATGACACCAGCTAGATTTATAAAGCAAATTTATCTCCTTATAAAGCTGACCTCACTTATAGAGACAGTCATAGGCAAAGCAGCAGAAGTGATCAGTAGATCAGAGTAAACTGATTAACTGAACTGATGAAAAATGGGCTCTAAATTCCACTGTATTTTCTAAAAAGCTGCTCCTCTTGGAGGCATATGTGAACAGCTTAGTATAAATAGTTAGAGAATCACAGGACCTCGTTCTGCTTTCACATTGCAGTAATTCTGAAGTAATTGCATTAAAGTGAGCAGAGTTACACTGACGTGAGATCACAATCAGTTACAAATGGAAAATTCCTAATAGCTTATCCAGTTCATAACCTGAGGGCTAGTGTACAGTCATTCCTTGCACTAAAGCTGCGTTTAATTCTTTGAAATGTGAATAGCGAAAAATGGTGCTTGGGAGGTATTTTGGTCACTTTGTGGGCTTTCTTTAATTCCTCATCCATTTTCTCGTCTTGGGAAAATCCTCATTTTTGACTGAAAGCCAAAACCTCAGCTGCATTGCCCAATAAATGAAATATGGAATAAGGTAGATAGGCCTCATTAGGGCAGTGTAATTCCAGGTGCCTCACATGCCCATTCTTCCCGCCGGTTGTGGATTACCACGTGATACATGGAGGTTTTAGAGAAATTATTGTAAAGACAAAGCAACATGGCAATGCTAGACAGCTTGTGGTATCATTTCCAGGGCTCTGAGTTGCATTAGAATAACATATTGCACAGTCTTTGCAACTGTCCTTTTGTCAGAGATGTTTCTGTTTTCCAGTGAAATGTCAAAATATGCTGTAGCATGAATCCACTCTTCTGTTGGATCTCCTCTCCCTGAAATGCCTCTTCCCGCTGAAGAACAATTTTAATAGAAACATTTTAACCAGATCTCATCGTAAAGAAGTTCCAACCCGAGGAGAAACTCGCTCTCTTTTGTCTTAGAAATATCTAAATGCAGTTATTTGATTGTTTTCGCACATAAGGGTTTTGCTGATGTATTTGATGCAGAAGGAGGGTGCCACTTTACTCTCTCCCTGCTTGCTTAGCACTGGAGATGTTTCGTAAGAGCCTTTTCTGTAGAGGGACATGGGACACCCCACGGTTGGTGAACACTGCTTCCTGTGTCCAAAAGGGTCCATATCAGCTGCTGCAGAAGAAGCTGCCAATCCCAGGCCCTAACAATGGGACTCCCAACTGCAGAAATTAGTTCCCGACTGCTCAGGGCTAATAGACATAGAAGTACTGAGTCACCGGCTTTGACTTCCAAAACTGCTGGTCACCTCTGGCTCTAGCCTTGCCATTTCCCAGCATTATGTTGCAAGTCTCACAGTGCTTGTGGTTTGGGGGAGGAGCTGGAGTGAAGAAGAAGGGGGTTTCTTCTTCTGGACAGTGCAGAGAGCTAGAGGTACTCTTGGAATTTAAACACATTGATTCAGAGAAGGGTCTTGGAGCAGTTGGGACTTCTGTATGTCACTAGGCTGTACATCCATCCATGATCATAAGCATTTCTTGATGCTGTTGGAAAAATACTTTACCCGAACATCTGACCCCTACTGTTACTGCAGCAGGCTGCTGGCCCTTTGGTGCCTGGAGAACCTTCCCAGCCCCAACCATCATTTAAAACATATTAGAAGAAATGCACCATCAAACCAGTGGCACGGACTTCTAAACAGAGTCACGAGGATAAAAACTCTACTAACCTTTAAGATAAGCTCAGCGTCATTACAAAGAGTTACATTTTTATAGAGAGCTTGTTATTGTTATAAATGATGCAGCTGCCTGTGTCAACAAGGAGAGTGAAATAATTTATCCTTTCATCCCTTATCCCATACACCCGTGAACTCCAAAATTATGAAGTCATGAGATTTCTAAGCAGAAAATCTCATAATCAGGGGAGACTGACCTGGACTGAACAATAAAGAAGTTCCCACAGAGCAAACTGCTCAGTAGTTTTTACAAATCAGGACACCCGCTTAGATGTTAAACAAGGGTTTGCAAATAAGTTTTTTATGAATGAACTGTTTGTCTTACACCTTTAAAAGCTGGGGTCTAAAATTAATTTGCTTGTGAAAGTCTTTGCTCCAGTATGTGAGATAAATGTGACAGTAAATCGCACAAGCCACTAAGCAGAGTCTGATACCATTTCCCTGTGAACAAAAAGCAGTAAGAAATCTCACAGCTGCTGTTCCTGCCTTTCAGCAACTTTTAATTTTTATTGATTGACACAACACCTACGCGTCACATCATCCACAAGAGGCATCAGGTCTGTTTCAGGAAAAGCAAATTACTCAGTATTGTCAACAGCTGGCAGAGGCCACCAGGAACTGCTTCTTCATTCATTTGCTTTTCTCAGATAGCTATAAAGAGCTGTCATCACATATCAAACAAAGCAAGTATCAGGCAGCATGTGTGTTTCGATGCTGGCGTACAAGGCTTCTTCCTCCATCACTGGGAGACATGTAGTGAGGCTTGTTAGCCACAACGAGCAGGCAAAGCAGGTACAAAGTGGGCTCAAGCACAAACATTTCAGAGTTGGTCACCTTTGAAGATCAGTTTTGCTGTGAATGGTAATGGCAACAGGACACGGAGGAGCATTGGGACCTATCCAGACCAGACCCACTGCCTCATGAGAAGCTGTATGTGATGAAGGCTGTTGCCTCCATGACACTAAGTAATACTTGCACTTCACTGTGAACTGATGGGGACAAAAGTACTTTGCATCGTGAAGTCAAGAGGTGCCTCCTGGCATTATTTGCTCTGAGAGAAACTGGGCTTTAAGGAGTGTGATGTTCTTTTTATCTGTGCAGATTTGTGACTAATATTTGTGGGACTGCTGTGCAAGTATGGGCAGGATGCCCAGGATATCCCTTAATATGTATGAAAAATGGTGTAAGAAAAAATGTTTTGTCATGTGTGTGCAAGCTATTTTGGCCAGTATTAAAGCCAAAAGGCAACATGAAATACTGCATATCCTTACTACTGCACTCTGCTGCAGTAGTGAAGAATAAAGCATTTCGCTGAAGTAACTGAGGGAGCTGGAGGTGAGTGATTTTCCAATCTGGAATGTGATCAGGATATTGGGTTAATGCCACTGCCACTGAGAAAGGACCACAGATATTTCAAAAGCCTTAAGTGGTTAGCAGCTTGGTTTCTCAGTCGTGTCCAAAACTCGGCAGCTTTAGTAAAACAGCCCCCCTTAGCACCACATGCAGATGCTTGGTTCAACACTGACTCAGAGGGAAGAACGCTACTCACTGAGTCACCAGCCCTGCTTCCTCCAGCGCTGCCTTCTCCATGCTGGTTGTCCACTCAAGCTCAGACATGCTTAGCACACAAGAGCTAACAGGACTGCAGCCATGAGAAGGATGGGTGGCACAGAATGAAAGCCAGCGTGTCAAAGGTAACCTACACAAGAGTCACTGTTCCTGTGGTCTGCTCTGTGATTTGTGGGATGAACACCATGTTCACCTTGAGGAGACACAGCAATGCTGCAGATGTTCACCTCTGTTCTCCAGCGCCTCCACAAACACGGCCTGCATGAGGGCTGGACTGAACAGATTGCTGAGCCCTAGCTCATGCCACACAAGGGAAGGATTCAATTGCCGGAGGAACGCACGTGTCCCTCACCCCTCTCCTCTAGAAATGTCTGAGCCTCCCAGAAAGGATGAGGAAAAGTACAGAAGCTATGCTATGTTTGATCTGAACTCTGCTCATCCTATCCCTTTTCCTTGGAACTACACTGAACTCGGTTTTGGTGGTGAGAAGAGAGCTTGCTCTAGAAATAGAAGATCTATATTTAACACATGGCCCTAACACAAAGTAGAATGGCTGTGGCCCCTCAGAGTTAAGAAGTTTTGCTTGAAAATGCATTCCAAGCTTTATCAGATTTCTCTCATCTGCAACATCCAAGAGAAAATACATCCTAGAGATGGTGTACGTGCAAGCCCAACAGACTGGGCCCAGATACAGACTTTGGTTTTAGGATTAAAAAAATCCTCCACTTACACAGACATCATGCACATGTAAGTAATTTGCAGTCTTCAAGTACTAACCCTTCACAGCCTGAAGTAGGGGTAAGTTCCTTCTCTATTCTTACGGGCCTGTTATCATTATGCAAACTTTCATTCTGAAACTCGAACTCATATGAAATATACCCGGGTTAGTGAATCTGAAACTCAGCCTAAGCAACCCAAATGAAAATGCTGGGTGTCTGTTAACCCATTCTTTTTTCTCCTCTTAGGGGCTGACTGCTTATTCTCCCAGAAGCTAAGCTTATCCTGCCATATATGACATTTTCTGCAGGTGTGATGATTTGGCTTCAGCTCCTTAGACTCTATGCACATGTCTCTGCTCCACACACTTGAACCTGTATCATGGAATCATAGAATGCTTTGGGTTGGAAGGGACCTTTCAATGGTCATGTAGTCCAACCCCTCTGCAGTGAACAGGGACATCTTCAACTAGAGCAGGTTGCCCAGAGCCCTGCCCAACCTGACCTGGAATATTTCCAGGGATGGGGCTTCTACCACCTCTCTGGGCAACCTGGGCCAGTGTCTCACCACCCTCATTGTAAAAAATTTCTTTGTTGTATCTAGTATAAGAGAGGGAGAAAGAAAGGGAAAGGGAGTGAGAGATCTAGATTCCTTCCACGCCTCCAAGAAGAGATGGTGGAAGGAAAATTCCTGGATTTTCACAACTATTTTGTCTGTACTTCTCATTGTATGGCCACTAGTAGTGACCTCAGATGCTGAAGGCTGTGCTTTCTTATCCAATGATCTTCAGGAAGCTGCTTCTGCTGCTGCCTGACAGTCTAGACTTGTAGGCAAGTTCTAATGGAAGACAAAGAGTAAGGTAGAGTTGAGGCCTGAAGAAATCCAGTGTCAAAGCACTTCCGAGAAGGTTTAAAATAGAGTATCACAGCAGTAGAAGGAGCAGAAGAGTCCAATAGACTGACAACAGGATGGGCTGAAGGAGACATCAGATCAAACAATGAATTTTTCAGTGGCTTTGGTCAAACTAGCCAATATTTTTCCACACATAAATAGGTATAATAATATCTACTTTTTGAGCTCCTGTAGTATTGTGATTAAAAATTGCTTATCTTTTTTTAAAGCCCTATGGAATATGTGCTTTTCACAGACACAGATGGGAAAGATTGCCAACAGACATTAGCATCTAGGGAGAAGACAAGGAAATAAGAGCACAGATATTGTGCCAGAGTGAGGTGCCAGAGAGACATCTGAGTGCTGGACAAAAAGTGGAGGAGAGGAATACAGTAAGGATAAGATAAAGGAAAGATATTTTTTCATAAAGGAAATTAGAAGAAAAAGAGCAGTAACGAATGTGAACAAAGAGAAAAAGCTGTGAGGGAAGAACTGAGTTAAGAAGGAAGATGGAAGTGCTGTTTTCTCTTAGTGGGATTTGTTACTACATAAATACCAGCAAGTGGGTTGCACATGAGGAGAGGCGAGAAAATAGAAAAATGAAAGCAGATAAGCAGGGAAAAAGCAGAAGCAAAACCTAACATTTTAATGATTTTTTAAAACTATTTTGTCAGTAGCTGTAGTTTTAAATTTTGGGAAGCGACGATTTTTTTGTTAAAAATAGTTTTCAACAAAAATCTTCATTATTGGTCAGAAAGAATAACATAAAACCTAACCTTAGCAACCCAAAACCCTTACTCATTATACTTTAAACTTGTGTGTTCTCATTTTTTTCAGTGAAAACCTGGTGTTTCTGTGGGAAAATCATCACTTCCCGGACACCTCTATTTTTAGGACTGTGATCTCAATTAGCCTGGTTCTCATTTACTGTAGGGCTCTTAGCAGCACTGCAGCAATATGGTATACCAAAGGGTTACAAAGGAGCCTGCCTGGTATTAAAAATACAGACCAGTGACTGCCAGCCAGCCTTTCTTTTTCTCTCTGCATCTGGGAAGAGAAGCATGGGATGTTAAATCTTCCAGTAGAACTTCCCATGGCACAAAATCATGATGGGAAAGAAAGTGAGAGATACAAGCACAATGTACAATGATAATCTTAGCAAGGCTGAATCCTGAATTGTGCCTTGGATGTGTGATTGATCCCCACATCATCCACAGGTAATCTTTTTGCTTTGCTGGTACATGTCTGAGACATCAGCTAAACTAAGTGTACTCTGGGAGAGATTCTGTAATGACTGTCAGAACAAACAATTGTAGTGGTAAATGTGAGTAAGGCGCTTGAGCATATCTGTTGCTTTCTGCCCACACAAATTTGTCCTAGTGGCACTGTTCCCACTTACAAGCTTTGTGCTTGAGGGGATGAGAAAAGCTGCTGAGATGATCATGGGAAAGTTTATACATACAACAACTCAGACAGCAAAACACTTGGTGTAACACGCTGCAAGTGTGATAGCTGCCCAAGGATGGGACCCTGACAGTGTTCAGCCTCTGAGCAGGGTGGCTCACTGGGGCCATGGATCTGCTCCAGCACACCCCTACGCCCCCCACCCCCCAACCCCCTCCACCCCCAACCCCCCGCATTGCTGACCGGAGTAAAGCAGCTGTCTGAGGGACCGGAGGGCACCACAAAAGAAGTTAGAGGCCAAAGGACTCTTAAATGTTTTGCTGGACAGATGTGTCTCCTTCTGCTGTGTAGCTGAATATCCTGAGTCCTGGTGGGTCTAGCACCACCCTTACCTCACTGACTGCACAGCCCCCTCTTCACTGGGCAGCCCCCTGGCTGGCACTGCCGGAAGGATCAAACTCCAGTATCAGCAGTTCCCCGCTGTGATGGAAACACAGAGATCTGTTCCGCTGGGCTTCACCTACCTGGCACAAGCGAGCTCTTGTATTTGTCATGGTTGGTGTTGCTATGGCCACTGCATGCAGGTATAAACCTCGCCCAGGGGACATTGTTACAGGAGAGTAGGGTGCAGCCCAGGCAAGGGTACTGCTTTACTGACATGATTTATTTTCATGACCCATTCAGGTCTCTGGAGTTTATTCATTTAGTTGCTTTAGCAGGAAATCTCCTCATGACAGAGCGCTAGTGCATTTAGTAATAATATTTTATGTCTATATTGGGCTCTGTGCATTCCAAGTGCTATACAAACACAAACTCATTCATCTTATCTTTTTATCTCATGACAGTTGCCTGCAGTGCTGAGTTGGTTTGATCCCAGCCTCACAGACCTTTCAACGGTGGAATTGTTACCTGACTAATCACCCATCTAAATCACCATGAAGGACTAGTAGCTGGGCTCCTCTCAGTTTTAACCAGCAGCCACCGTCACTTCAGTGAGAGGCCTCTAGGCTTGTCTGCTGCTGAAGGTACAAAAAAGAAAATCTTGGAGGCAATTTTACTTTAGCTTTTTTCACCATAAGGTAGTTGAATAGGGGCAAAATTGTTTTCAGAATTACAGATACACTTGCCATTGAGTCACGGGAAATGCAGTCAAGCATCTCGGCATTAATTTTACCTACAGGTAATAGGGAGGTAAGGCTAACGTAGAGCCAACTTGTATTGCTGCTACCCTTTCTCCATTTGCTGTCTCAAACTAATTCATGCTTCCTTAGATGAATAATCAATTCAGAGTAATTTACTAGGATTGTGAAAATAGACTAATCAGCAGAAACAGCTATGTCTTGAAGTCCAAAACATCCGGAGATTAAAGTGAGAATTTTTCTCCAAGCTGAGCTGAGTTAGAGCATGAAAGGAAATTGAAACAAATAGCAGATGTTGTTGTAGAAAGAGGGAGAACATGAGGCAGAGATTAGGCACCTTTTAGACAAGGCCTAAAACTTGTATACTCTCCTTGTGGCTGTCTGCAGCCTGGATAAGACCAAACATGGCAGTGAAAAGACAGTATGGCAAACGAGAGGGACTCCATGGGTATCAAAACGGTTCTGTGTGCAGCGAAAGCAAACATGATGAAGCTCAGTGCACTGAAACTGCCAGGAACAATTAGGCTCCAAAATTCTGCAAACACTGATATGTAATAATTCAGCACAAAGTCTAAGGTTCTGCCTCTAGAGAATTTTTATCCTAAATTGGTAGGTCATTGGTTGCAAATAAGCAATAATATTTTCCATAGCAGGCACTCTGAAGAGGTCTTCCTGCTTGATGCATACAGCTCTGGTCACACAAGTCCAATGCTGATGAACTGGAAGTGCTGCACAAAAGGGCTTCAGTGAAGGTGTACATGGAGTGGCTGCAAAGGATGGGAAAAAAAATGAGTAATTATCAAAAAGAAAAGGGTCCTAAAAGTTGGAATCATTGTAAGATGATAATTTCTAAAAGTAGAACTGAGTTAGCTCTATCGAAGGAAATTAAGACAGATGGAACAAGTGACCTCACACTAAAAAGCCAACCAAAAGTGAATTATGTAGCTTTTTTAGCCTAGGAAAAAATAATCTCAGTGGGTATATGACTTTCTTTCATGAAAATATGGTAAAGAGCTATTTAAAATAAAAACAAATTTTTTTGCACAAAATAATGCATGTAAGGTAGAGAAGTGTATGCAGGGAATCAAAAGAAACTTTCAAACCATCAGCACAGGGAAGTTTTGGAGGAGCTTTCAAGAGTAGCAGCAGCAGGAGAAAAAAAGAAAAAAGTTCAGTATATGAAAGGAACTACTCTTGGTTTCCTGTGACATCAGGAGTTAGGACTCAACTACTTCAGATGTCATTTCCAGACCTATTTACCATGTTCCTTCTCTAAAAAAAAAAAAAAGAAAAAAGTTCAGTATATGAAAGGAACTACTCTTGGTTTCCTGTGACATCAGGAGTTAGGACTCAACTACTTCAGATGTCATTTCCAGACCTATTTACCATGTTCCTTCTCTTTCCTTGTCACTCCAGACATTTTCACGTTAAACATGTGATTTAAAACCTTGGTCTTTAACATCAACTCCCGCACTGCACCAGCTCCAAAGATTTGGTTAACTTACCTACCAAAACCTCCTGGCTTTCTGACTTAGTAATTTCATGATAGAGAGCAAGAACAGAAGCATGACTCTAGGCTCCTGAAAGACCCATTCATTAGCACCATGCATTGCAACATTTGAACCCAGGTTAACTGGTGAGTTTGAAGCAAAGTCTTCAGTTTGCCTTCCACCACACCCGCTTTATAGATGGTATTCTGTTAACGCTCCTCGCTGACCTTCACTGCTGAAATGCCCAGGCTTCTCAGCCAGACTTTGCTGGTCAGGACATTCTTGGGTGACTCTCCCAGCATTACAGTGTTGCATGGAACACTTTTTTCTCCTCTTCTGTCATGTTTGCTGTCTGTGTTGTGCAAGACAATTTGCCAGTTACATCTAGCCGTGGTGCATTAGACATGAACGGACAAATTTAACCAGCTGAAAAAAAAATTATAAGGCAAACAAAAGCTGCAGTGACTGATTCAGTACCTCCATCTTTTTCTTCTTGAGAAACACCCCATCTTTTTGTTCAAGTTATTGATTCAAGTCAATGCTAAGCGCAGGAGTTCTCCACCAGGATCAGCTAGACTCCATATGGCTTCAACATGATGCTTGAGGAGCTGCTTGAAGTTCAAAACTTTCATGGTCATCTCTGAAAGGAGAGCCTAAACCAGCAGCCATAAAACACAAGTGTGACAGTTCCTACATCCCACTCTCCTGCTAGCACTTGAGATGACAGTTTTAACATCCGTAAAGAAGGCTGCCCTCACTGCTGTTTGCTTTCAGCCTGAGTGGGGACTGATTTGTGGGACTTTCAGTTGAGAAAGCCTGTGCAAAATGACTCTTTGGCAGAGCCAAAGGTTGGTGACAGCTGAGCTTCCACTGGTAGGCTGGGGCATGGGCTCTGCTTAGGAGCCTTGAACTTCACAAGCTGGCTACCAGAAAGGTTCCCCAACTTGGGGAGGTGATGCCCTGCCCAACCTTGCCCCTGTGCCCAGGCCTGGAGAAGGAAGCTGGTACCGCAGTTAGGCACCATCTGCTGCAGCCTCGCTTCAGCTGCCAACTGTGTTTTGGTGCCCGCGGGAAAGTGAAACTGCTGTTTGCGCACAAGGTGTAACTGTTTGACAGCCTAGCCTACTACGTCCTTGTTGCTCCATCTAGTACAGTTATTGCTGTCCCAGCCTTTGATAAGGCGAGGGTCCGAGATAGCTACTGTACTTTCAAGTCTGCCTCCAAATAAGCGGCTACCTTTCATCTTTGTTTTATTGCCAAGGACAGAAACAGACAGGCCAGACCACTGCCTGGCTAATAAGTAATAGGGAACTTGCTGGGTCCCACAGTCCTCCTTATCAGGTGATATATTTTTTATACATATAGATTTCTATATTTTTTTTTATATCTATAGCTCCCATAGTGTGAGAAGCAGGCAAGGGCCAGCACATGATGCATGCATACGCCAGTGGAAATGCATGTCTGCAGAAGGACTCAGCTGTAACTGAGCAACTTGACAGGGAGAACAAACTCTTTCAGCCCTTTGCTCTTTCCAGTTCCCAAATATGACAGCTTAATCATTTTCTAGATGCAGAATGTCACCGAGATAAAGCAAAGTTTATAAAGGAGGACTGGTCACATCACAGAAAAATCTGGTAATATATCAAAGCAAAGAAACTCAAAGTTCAGGAAACATTTGTTTTCATCAGAGCTTCCCCCTTTCTTTTCTCTCAGCACTCACAAAGATGGAAATTGAGCCTGAAGTTTCCTTTAACAAGTATAGCTCTGTCCTTTACATCACCATACGGCTCACCATCAATGCCACATTTGGTAAACTGTGAAAGTCGAAACCCAGTTGCTTTGTTACAGCTCTTCAAAGGTACACAGGCACTGAAATTTTGCTGAAATAACTGAAATGAGGGTTCCCTGTAATAATTAAGTTATAGGTTTATATGGCTTATCAAACATTCAAAATTAGACATTATTTTCTTCTATGAAAGTAAGAACATCTTAATGCTTTCGAAGCTATATTTCAGCTGACAGGAGAAGTACTGCCTTGCCATGAGAGATAGAGTTGCTGCATTTCACCTCCCTTCCAGGGACATCACTTACAACTCAGTGGAGGCTCGTCAGCCTCTCTGCTTAGATTCCCATCCCACTAATCGGGGGTGTATCACTGGATTTCAACTAGGAAGCCAGGATCAGCTTTTGCCTTTGTGTGCATAACATGGTTGAAACCACCCATATGAAATGGCACCACACTAAATCAGCATGGCCAGGAGGTAAATCTGGCCTTCCACGTTTCAGTCTGTGCTGTTTGGGTTTTTTTGTTGCCTGTTTAGCTGTTATGCTAGGTGCTGTGCAAGGAATAAATGACTAGGAGAAAGAGCCCGAGAGGAGGAGTTTGTTCTTCCAAGCAACTCATACCATTCCCTCAGCAACAGCATAGCATTTATTATCTACCTTGGGAGGACAAGGGTTGGGTTTTTGTAAAGTATATAATTACGTGTGAGGACTGTACAGAACTGTCCCTGACCTCTAGCATAATTAGTCATGTGGTTTCTTGTAAGTGCTTCTTGAGTGCCTGGATGAATCACCGAATTTTGAGGTTTGTCATCGCTAATTTTTGGTAACACATTTTAGCCAGCAGCATGGTTATCCATATTTGTTTGCTTTTTGTATTACTTTCCTTTACCAGAATACCTTTGCGAGTTAGTGGCTTTCTACAGCTGACAATCTGAATGGTAAAACCAGGCTTACTAGCCGTGTTTATTTGTAACATCTTAGTGTTGCTGAAAAGCCCCAAGGCCTGTACAAACTTGCTGGAGGATGCAGTCCCAGCCCTGGGGAATTTTCATCAAGAGCCACAAGGTATGGCAAAGCATACAAGCGAAGCTACAAGACCAAGGAAAAGGTTAACCACAACAGCCATGGCTTTCTAGAAGTATGGGGATGCTCAAAGATACAGCAGATACCGATACAAATGCACAATGAACATGCACAATACAATGTATTACATGTGTTGGGTGTTTAACTACCATGGAGGATTAGCAGAACTCAAGTGCCTTCTTCCCTCCACTTTGTACAGCACTACAGTGCCTCGGCACAGTTGATACCTGATGGCTTTTATAAACCTGCACCTATTTTTTTTAATTTTTTTTTTAAGGTGAGATTTCATAGATATATACTAGAAAAATAATCCTTGAAGACGGTGTTATTGGAGATGAAGAGAGGATGATGTAGAAGCAGTGCAGAAGAGAAAATAAAAGTGAGAGGGGAAAAGGTAAAAAGAGCAAGAGAAGAGAGAGGGGTTAGAGTGGGGTTTACAATGAGAACAGCTGAGTGTTTTCAGCAGCAGAGAGAGTCAGGATAAAGAAATCAGGACCAAAGGCAGTGCAGGAAAAGAAACAAAGAAAATATCCAAGTGAGTCCTGAGACTAATAGGCCAGCTTTGCCGGTTTTCTGCAGCCCAAGTCTCAGAAACAGCTGTAACTTTACAGCGATAGCAACGATTTCCTTTCCCCACCCCCAATGAAAGCCAAAGCAGGAGGTTATATGGGGGGTAGAGATAAATGCACTTTCTTGCAACTCTAACCCTGAACCTGCCTGCCGTGACTCCTTTCATTTCTTTTCTCCAAGGACTGTAACATTTCACACTGTGGCAAACTGATATGGGTTGTATTTGCTCTATAAACATCAGGGGTTGTGGGCACGGAGCTCAGAAACAGAGAATCTCCTTGGATCCACATACCACAGGTCTGTCCCCCAGAGTTGCACCGTTACCTCAAAGTTGTGAATGACACCATGTTTCCCAAGCAGAAGCCCTGAGTTTGCTGTCTTGAAGAAGATATTTGGGATGGGCTGAGAGGGACTGCAGAGTGGGAAGGAGAAGAAAAAGGAAGGGAAAGCCAAGCTATTGCCATCAGGCACTCACAAAAGTCCTTGCCTGTAACAAGGCTTTTGAGCCACAAGTGACTGGCTCACCCCCTGGCAGGCTCAGGCAAGGTGTTGGGGTTGGGACTGACAGAGGGGACACAGCCAAGGGGAACCATCACATCCATGTGTGAGGATCCTAGGTACGCATGCCCAAGGTATGGAAGTGATTTGCTTAGCACATGCTCATGCTAGAAAATGCATTACAGTATGTCTTTGGCCTCAGTGATGATGAAAGAAGGAGGGCTATCATCATGCCAAGCCTAACTAGACACCTCTCTTGCAAAGCAGAGGCAAGCGCCCACAGACCGACAGGCACTGCAAGCTGTTCCCCTCTGCAAGGGCTTGCCAGGAAGTGCAACCAGGCAGAGGAACACAACCATGCCATTTAAGTCCGACAGCCACTTGAAAGCATCCATCCAGGTGACTTTGTGTGTAGCCAAGCTTTGTTTTTTGGTTGGGTTTTCTTTTGGTTCTGTTTGTTTGTTTGTTTTTAAATCTCTGACATCCTGGTTTAAAACAGACTGAACTCGTTTCGGCCTAGCAGAGTGGATCACTTGGCAACACAGAGAAATGAAGACTTTCCCTTTGGGAAAGGAAAAGAAAACTTCATCTGCAGAGCTAAATTGTAAAAAGCCATGCTTTTACTTCAAACCTGCACCTAGACGGGGTGGTCAGGAGCACTCTGGAATCCAGGAACACTGAGCATAGCAAGATACAAGTCCAAGTGTAGAGTGGAGAGTAAGTCTCCTCACATCAAGCACTGGAAGGCAAATAAAGTGCAGACGATCCTTAAAAACTCCTGCATGGTTCTTTCTGGTGCTTTGACAACAGAAACAGAGAAGCTAGAGAGCTAGAATAATTTCTTCTGCTGTGGTCATTGTCCCTTGTTTGACCAAGTCAGGACAAGTAGCAAGATATCACTGAAGATTGAAACACTCTGCTTTTGGTTTTGAAATGTCTGTAAGAAGTAAATATGCTTGATTTGGAGAAGTCCTGATCACAAAGTATGTATAACAGGCACAGAGGCGGTCTCCTCCTTTAAAATCTTAGCTTGAAGCTATCAGATCTGCTGTCCACTCAGCTTATACTGAAGAGAGCCTTAACTGCTGCTGGCTTTCACCTCTTGGTGCTTTCTTGATCTCATATAACTCACTGATAACCGTATTGTTTTATTTTTTTTAAGTATGTGTGGGTGCATATTAGCTGTTAAAAAGCAATTTACATACCTTAGCTGCACTCAGCCAAGAAGCAGCCTCAGAACCCAACCCAATAAATCACGACAAAGGGAAAACAAAGAGGAGGCAATGGGGAGGTGTGGAGCTGGGACAGCGGGGCACTCACACTGCCTTTGGGGCACCAGGGGCTGCTGCCAGAGCCACCCTTGCCTGGCTGAGCTCCAGAAGGGTATGATCTCCAGCAAAGACGGCTGCCATAGCCCTGGTTGAGCATTGCAAACAGTTTCATCCCCAAGGAAAGGGAAATGAGTGTTTCCAGCAGTTTCCGAAAAACAGCACTCACTTATTCTCATCCTGCCCCCGTTCTGCTCCAGTGTGGTTTCTGTTACCTGGCTGGCTCTCATCAGCAGTTTCTTCTAGATCCATAAAAAACAGGCACACAGAAAGAAAATACGCTCCTGACAGAGGGGCTGGGCTCTTTTCAGAAAAAAAAAAAAAAAAAAAAAGGAAGAAAGAAAGCAAAAAAAAGTTTAAGAAAGAAAATACGCTCCGGACGAAGGGGCTGGGCTCTTTTCAGAAAAAAAGAAAAAAAAAAAAAGGAAGAAAGAAACTGCATTTTTGGAGTGTGTTTGCCACCAACTCTCCTTCTCCATCACTTCCTAGGAAAGCACATCTGGTTTCAGTGAAAGCGGGTTGTTTTGTGGTCTTCCTTATCACAGCTCCACTAACGAAAGAACCATTGAAAAACAGGGTACCAAAGGCTAGAGAATAACTGGAGCGAGCTCAGTAGAAGCTCATGGATTTGCCACCATAGAGGGAAATACAGCTTTCCACAGAAAAAGCCATGGTAAAGTTTTTATCCTGTGTTTACCTCAGGATATAAAAAAGGTTTTGAGTGATTTGAAAGCATTTCTGCTTTCCCAATTATATCAGGAGGTCTAGCAAAAAAGACTGCCGTCTTAGATGGTCGTAACTGTACCTCTGCTAGCTTAGAAATACCAACAGCATTTTTTTCGTCCCGAGCACCAGGGCAGTGGTCTTGGTGAGGTCTCCCAGGTGTCACTCACGAGTCACCCTTCACAAAAAGTATGCTTCGTCCTCTTGGTCTCTGCCAGTCAGCCTGCCAGAAAGCACAGCACAAGCCAGGCAGCAGAACAAAATGCAACATCCTGTGCTTCTGCATTAAAAAAAAAAAACAAAACAATGAACAAGCCCCCAAACTGGGCCTATGCCATAAAATAAATAAATCTTCAAGATTTATTAACATTTGAGAAGAACTGTATTTTATACTGGCCTTTATTTACATTTTATATATGCTGTGGGGTCTGATGCTGACCAAAGCCTTGAACGTTGCCTTTGATTTTGAAAACATTCTAGTGCTTGGGCTGTTTTTCAGTGATGCAACAAATCCAGCTCTTGGACTTCTGGCATGGCATCAATAACTCCAGAAGAAATTAAGCATGAAGCCGTGATCTTATACAAAATTCACTCTGCCAATTAACTTTTGCCAAGTAAACCTGATAGTTAGCATTCCAGGGACAAGCTTTGTGCTGGACCAATGCAGGCCATTGTCGGCCTAACAGCAGTGATGTCTGAATATCATATACTCTGTCTCCTTTGGTGGAGAAGGCACTAGACATCCATGCCTAATTTGCATCTTGCAAGGAGGGTTAGTGAGCAGGGGATGCACTTACTCATCCAATATTAATGATGTGGAAAGATGATCTTCTTGTGATGGACAAGTAATTGGAGGCAGAGCTATGGTCCCTGTTGCATGAATGTTTTCCCAGTTAGCAAAACCAACATGAGATAGTTTGATCCTTAGTGTTTCTCTCTCTGGCCCAATCAACCCTTCCCTCCCCGTGCTGCAGGTCACCACACCAATTCCACCAGAGCAAGTATTCACCACAGATTGAAACAATACGTGGAGAAGAATTCCTCTAACAGAAGTGGTCATTTATTTGTGTATTCATATCTAACTAAAACCACTTCATTTAAAAATACATATTTAAAAGTTCAGACCTGCAGCACCGCAGGCTGTTATACAGAGGAGGGTAGTTGCTGTCCTGTCTTCTTCCTCCTTCTCTCCCCACATTGCCCAACATTGCACTCTCCCAGCCTTGTGCTCCAGCACTTACTGCTTGCCCTTTTGTGAAGCACTGTGACTAACTGGGCTAGCTTTCCACAGCCCTAGCACATCACAGCAGCTGAGACAACCAGACCAACCAGACAGAGGAGCAGTCCCTCCCCAGTATGTTGGGGAGCCGTGCCTTTAGTGTGCAGGCTCCTCTTTCAGCGGGGACAGACTGACAGTGAGCTGCTGTCCATTTCCCTGCAGCTCATCTAGTCCCATTCCTCTCACACGTGTTCAAGGCAGCTATCAACCCGCCCATATAAACAATCATTTTGGATCCCTGGTGTGGAGGAACTTTATTCTTTGCAGTTGTCAAATGAGTTTTTGGTCAGATAAGCCACTGGAGGCTACTCAGGCAGCTGCCACGTGACAGCTACTTTCAATGCAAGGGGAGCAGAGGCAGCACATACCTGAAGAAGTGCAACTCCCCTTGAAAGACACAGCTCCCATCCAGCCCACTCCACCTAATTTAAGAGCTGCTCTGGTCCCTGGCTCATTCCTGCCCATAAGTATGCATTTTTGTCCTTTCGTTTGCGCCAGCACTGATGCTCATTCCACACAGAACCGTTCCAGCTTGCTAAGCTGGAAGAAAACTATCCAATTATGTTTTCAAGGGGTTTGCAGCAGGTTTAGCAGGCTGGACTAGCTTACCTTGAGGATTACAGAAGGAGAGTGAGGAGGGGCAGAGCAGCCCTGGTTCAGATCAGCTGCAGCCACTGTGGAAGCTCAGCTACAACCTGAGCCTGTGGCAAGTTCAAAATGGACAATGACACTCAGGATATACCCACTTCATGTTAAGGAGGATGTGAGCTCTCAAACTGCATGGTTGTAATGCAGATAAGCTCCCTGGCTGCTGGTAGTTTTATTAGAAACATCCATCTAATAGGATAATCCTTAACTCAAACAGCTCTCCCCAGGGTCAGAAGCCACAACTATGCTCAGCCCATACAGAAAAACCTCAGGTTTTCTCCACAACAGCTTCCTGTAAATGTCACACGTTTGTCAGTTCAAAGATCTGCTGGATATTGGAAACAGTGAAAGTGGAGACAGTATGAAATTGAATGTAATTTAAAACAAATAACACAGGGACCACCACCAAGTGTACTATTGACTTTTATACGCATCCAAGTGGAAAACACTGGACTTTCCCTGTTTAAATGAAGCAGCCACATAATGTTGAGTCTGCTGCCCCCGTTGTCATGTATTTTAGGAATGGGAGAAAAGACTTTGACTCCATCCTGGTGCAGATCACATGTGATCTTACTGAAAACCCAAATTCAAGCTTGGAAATGGACCAAATGAAATACAAAGGGAAAATGACAAATAACTTAGGCCCAAATGTTCCTTAAGAGCCACCAGAGATGAGAAAATAGAAAGTGAGGGACAGGTAACTAATGAATAAAATGTCTTCCTGAAGTGCCATGAGTTTTAAAACAAGACTCTTTCACAGGAATACTAGAAATAAAGCAGAAGCAGGTTGGAAACAGCAAGTGATGTTGTCCTGCCTGTTTTATTTTTACTGAGCCAAAGTGCAGAGAGTGAACGAAAAGTCCAGAGAGAGAATGCACAGGTTAGCTCAAAATGCTTTTAGCTTTAAATTATTAGCGGCACATTGCCCACAACCTTTAAATCCATATGTGTCCCTCTGATCAAGGGAAGCTTATTAATTTCTTTTTTTTTTTTTTTTTTTGAGTGGTCCAAAACTGTCTCTATTTCATCATTGCTTTGCGGGTTATTCTGACTCTTCGCTTAGCGTTGTGCTTGCCTTTCTAACAAGCCAGGGCAGCCAGAGTGATGCAGTCCTCGGTAACATTAAAAGAGAAGAAAATCACTCCAGAAATACAGGGCAGGGATGAGTAAGCAAGCCTTTCTGATTGTTGATCTGTGATATACCCAGCAATTCCAGCAGAGGAAATATTTATCTTAGAAGGGTACGTAGCTTCCGCTAGGTTTTCACCCCAGCTCTAAAACCCAGTGCTGAAAGCTTTAATGAACACATGATTTTCTTTTCCCTTTGAGTCACAGCAGTGACTTTTGCTGTGTGCTTTACCTGCTTAAGCAAACAGCAAGTGCTATTTAGTGTATTTCAGGGGCCAAGCAGGAAATGTCTCACAACGTGCAGTGACAGTGCAGAACGTTTGCCTCCCTTGCAAGTTAGCAACATGGATAAATAGCAGAGCAGATTGGCTGGGTCACAGGTAGGCGACCTCTCCTCCTCCAATAAAATCTGCCTTCCTAGGCTGGGTCCCTGGAATCCTAACAGTGCTGTTAGGCCAAGAGCAGAGATCCTCATGCCTGTGGTATTTGCTCAGAGGGCATGACCACTTTGGGCAAGTCTTTCATGTGAGTCAGCTTTAGCTGATCCATGGGAAAATTCCTTTGTGTTGTCAGGCAGGGTTTGCTCACAGTTTGAAAGGATAATCCAGCTGAAAGGAAAATGCATCTAAATTTTAGCATATTTTGGTCAGCTCTTCAGTTAAAACTGGTGCAAAGCAAGGGGTGCTCAGTTTTCTCTGCAGGTCAATTTTAATAAGGAAATCCCTCAATAAAGAACCTGCACTTTCTGAAATATGCTGCCCTCTCACTGTATTCTACGTCATTTCTGATGACACCAAAAGTTATATGTGTAAATACCATCAAAATATATTCAGAAAAATGTGTAAGTTCTGACTATGACACCTGGAAAAAGTAAAGAGCTAATCCTGAAAACATTTATTCATTTGCTATCCTGTGTCCTGTCCGGATCTTTAGTCATCGAAGAAGAGGCAGAAGGGTCAGGCCAAAAGAAGGATTGAGTGCCTTCCACACCCATTCCGTGTTCCTGTGTGAGGAGCATCCATAAGCCTCCACTTTCCCATCACTGTGGAAGAGCTGGACTGGCCAGGACTGGCCAAGGGCACTGGAAATCCTCGTCTTGTTTTATTGCCCAATCAATAGCTGTGACAGTCAGGTCTCCCTCAGGTGAATTCACTGCTGATTGTGTGCAGCGTGAGTCAGAATGGTAGAATACAGGGTCGCCACCTTCCTACAGAGCCTGCAGTAACACACCTTGTCCATCCTTGGGGTCCTAGGCACCACTGCCATGTAAACAAAGATGATCGCTGTAGTGTGGTAAGCACGTACTGGGCTTTCAGAGTCACTTTGCACATCTGCAGCCTGGCTGAATTATTTTCTATCACAGTTACTGCATCCCTGAAAAAGCACCATTGATTTTCCATGATGCCTCATCTAAAGACAAGGTCATGGACTAGAAGGTTTCATATGTGGGTCAGCAGAGAAATCCTGCTCCCTGGATACAAAAAAAAAAAAAAAAAAAGAGACATCTTCAGGAAACTAGGAGTTTGCAAACTGGATACATGGACACAGCAGTTTAGTCCTTGACTGGTATGAACTATCACAGCCTATTGACTTCAGTGGATGAAGCTGTATTGTTCTATGCCAGCTGAGAAGGGCAATATAATGTATTGTAATCACCCAGCCATCAGTCATGTCAAGAAATAAGTTGCTAATCACACTTTTTTTTTCCAGTGTAGGTTGCCAATCCTTATTTTATGAAGATAACCTTCAAAATGCCTCCAAACTCGCTACCACTGAAAGTCTGTCAAGGTGAACTTTCTTAGAGAAATCAGATTAGTCACAGCTCCTCTTATTCTTTCTCACAGAAGGTTCTGAATCTTCACAAGGTCAACTGCCTAAATCACCATCAAGCCTCTGCATCCTTATGGAGTGAGGATCATTCAGGGATCTGGGTGCTGATCTGAAGATGCATTACTCTGTTACCAGACCTCAACCATGGCACTGGACAAGTCACTTCAGACCGACATGTGGAAGAAGTTTAGCACAGCTCAACATATGGGACATCCACTGAGCTCTAAGGAAAAGCATGCTTTCCAAAACCTCCTTCATAGGAACTTCAGCATTTTGCCTCACGCTTACAGGGAGCTCTTCCTGATGTGGTAAGTTACAAGTAAGGTGAACCCTATGGGAAGATTTCTGATGGCCTGCAAATGCAGAGAGAGTGGAAATCCCACTAGATGTCCCTCTGCCTCTTTATGCTCTTGCATAGCCTTAACATTATGAACTGTGGGCAGACGTGTTTAGGTGCTGGACCTGTAAAATGGAATCAATGGATACTTCTCTGTTACACGAAACTTAAGGAAGGAGCAAAGCATAAACAACTAGGAGATGCTTGGATACTGCAGTAATAGCAAACAGTGTTTGTTTAGCAAACAGTTACGAATTTCACAATTCGTAAACAGCTTCTCTATGTGTCTGGTGACTGATGGCTAACCTTCCGAATAACTGCAAATTACTAGATTTTGTCACACTTTTTTCTCGTAACAGTCTCCCTGAAGTTTCTCTTGTCCGATACCAACAGTACTGTTTGCAAAGAGGGAGGAAGAGCCTCTGGTCCTCTGGTGCCATAACGGATGTCCTGATGGGCACTGGAACTCTCCCTATGACCAAATAAAATACTTGGTATCCAGCCCCTCTGGGGATACATGCTGACTCTAAGGACGTCAGTGTCTGCTAACATTTTCACTGTTCAACAAAGGTTCTGTAAAAAACTCTTTCAACTTGTAGGCTGTTTATGAAGAATTTCTTGTGTCTACTATTTGCATACTAGCTGTTCCCACAGATGTTTGCAAAGATTTTGTGTGTGTGTGTGTTACTTGCTGTAACGTGATGAACATGAAAAGTAAATACAGTGATAAATTCAGGGCATAACGTTCTTGAACACAAGGCGCTGGAAAAATCATTTGCAGGCAGTGTGTCATATGTACAGCGGTTTTCAGACGTGCTCTCTATAAACTGTCGAAAGGCATTGTCTTACAAAGGCTCCTATTCAACCAGTCTGAAGTCCCATGTGCTCAGACCGTTCCAGTTGCATGAGGCTTCTCTGAACCCAGTCAGGCTATCGTTTCAGTAGCATGGCCCATCCGCTCAAATTTTAGAAGTTGTCTGGGTCAGTCCCGAAGTGTATAAGCATCTAAAAACCACAGAAATCACTGACAGTTAGACACTTGGCCACACTGAAGCAGTGGGATAGTGTATCACGTGGAAGAGAGTACAACATTCACAGACACAAACAGTAAGTGACAAAATGACAGCTGGCTTTGGTATTATCCTGGAATCAGGATCAAAGTGATTAGTTATACGAGAAATGAATTTGTGAACCAGCAGGGGCAAACCCCCCCAAAAACAAATAAATGACTGCTGAATCAGATAGAGGTGTAGAACCAGCATTAGATTCTTATGCACAAGAGTCATGGAACAGTCTTGTGTGAGAATCAAACTCAAATTTCTTTTTCATAGAATTTTTCTGAGATGCTGCTGGAGTCGGAAGGCTCTCTGGAAGCTGTCAAGAAGTCCTACCACCATTCATCAAAAAATGAAAAATGAGACTGCTAAGCCAGAGAACATTTGCTTTGTATCTCAGAAACCAAGCTCAGTTCTTCTGAGACATCACGCCCCACATGAACCATCTCTGCAGATAATCGTCATGTATTTCAAGACTCTCTGTTCTGGGCTCAAATGCTGACCTACACAAGTTCAAATTTTTAGTCTTCCACTACTTATGTACTCCTTTGCAGTCATCCTTGCCCATCTTATAAGGCCAGCTCCCGAACTTCATCCAGCAGTCCCCCAAGCCCTGTTCCGTAGCTGAGGGGAGCAGCCTACATCAAACCTTCCTCCCTCCACCACTGGAGTCCAGCACCCAAGTATTTGACAACTTTGGCTCCTCTGGAAGAGAATGTAGGCTTCCTCTAAAGACAGAGGAATTGGAGGATTAAAGGACAGGTGATTAAATAACTTATCATCTAATTGCCTTGTGCACGTGTAAGTCAATTGTTTTACAGGAAGATAATGTCATAGAGCTATAAGCTGTATTGTAACAGGGTGAGAAAGAATTGGGCTTGCATCTGTAGCCTTGACCGTGATGTTTCCCACCTTTCGAATGTGAGGCATTTTTTAGACAAGGTGTTTTCTGTGATGATTAGTATTTGTTTACTCAGTATGTTATTGAAGAGATCCATCTCTTTTTGGTGATTTTGTGTCACCTATCACACTTCCGATGACTGTTGAAAATTATTTGGAAGTCACTTCAGTGTTGTTATGAAAACACGGTGGCTTGCCTACTAATACTGCAAACGAGGCTGTATAAAATGTTCTATTCATCTTCTATTCATCTACGCTACAGGTAATAACATTTCTGCACGATTTTTTCAGGCTTACTCTTCTGGGTTTGGCTAGGGTAATTTCCACATCCAGGATAGCCGGACCAAATCAGCCAATGGGATATTCAATACCATACTGTCATCATGCCCGGTATATATAAGGGGGGGCTAGCCAGAGAGAGCGCGCAGTTTCAATCAGTGGCGTGGCTCGGCTTGGCTCAGCTTGGCTCAGTGCAGCTCAGCTCAGCTCAGCGGCAGCAGTAAGCAGTGTGTTGTATATCACTCTCTTCATTACTGCTTTACTTTTGTTTTCTCTCTCTTTGTGTTGTTCAGGTAAGCTCACCTTACCTTAACCCACGCAGCTTCACTTTTACCTTCTTTCTCTCTCTCTCCCTCCCTCCAGGTTAGGAAGTGTCGGTAGGTAGCAAGCGTCTGTGTGGTGTTTAGTTGCTAAGAGTAGCACACTTTCCACAGTCAGAAAGTCTCAGAAGCATATTAAGTGTAATTAAAGCTAAGGAGTATTTACAGATGTGTGCTTACTAGTATTTCTGATACCAGGGCTAAGAATAATTTGCATAGGAGATAGGATCCAGTGCTCAAGTTTGGGCCTGTAGAGCACGTAACTGTTGCCTTTAGATTTAAAAGCAGTGAATGCTTTCTGGAGTACTGAGATTACTTTCACAGAGGCTGGGGAGTTTCTTGAAAGTAAAAAAGCCACCTGTCTGTCAATGCCCAGCTTCTTTTCAAGACACTGTTTGCACTACAGTGTTGTCCTCACTAAAAGGCATAGCCTTGGTCTCCTGGACCCATTAGTGAAAATGTGACCTGGGAGGCAGGGCAGGGGAAAAAAAGGCACCATCACACCACCTCTGAAGGAGGCAGAGAGGAAAGAAGCAATGGGACCAGGAGTTGCCATTGTGGGGACCTGCCACTGAAGAGCTGTAGCCAGAGTCCTGACGTTGCCACTCAGTTTTTGGTATAGCACTGTTTTCCTCAAAAGCTCCACAGAACAGCTGTCTCAAGGCATCAAAGTACCTGCTTACAGGCTACTGTGCCTTCTGCAAGGTACCCCATATCACAAAGGCATGTCTGTAATATTTGAAAAGAGTGGCCACTTCACCTGAGTAGGAGGGTATAGAGCAGAAGATTCTACCCCAGGAAGCTCCAGAGCTTTCTGAATGTCTGGAGTGTTTTTCTTTTCCCCTTGTTTTTCACTTAGATCACAGCTTGGGCTTTTCTAGCAATGGCTGGGAGCCAAATTCCCTAAAACTGCTAGAAAGGCAGTTCTCATACTATTTACAGCAAAACCAGAAGCCAGAATTAGCAGCTATCTCATGAGTAAGCTCATTCTCATGAGATTTCTGGTCCAACTTTGCATACTGGAGAAGACAGAAGTGTTATGGCAGGACAATTTTAAGCTCCGTACAAATATTACATGCCCAGACCAGTGTATTGCTTTAAACTGTAATATTGTAATAAAAGGTGTGTCAGTACCCAAGAAATAGAAGTGAGGGAGCTCGCTAACAACTAGGTCTTCTCACGTTCTAGCAGAGAGAACCTTTCAAAGCCACTTGGCTATGTACAACACAGAGATGGTGCCAGAAAACAAGATGTTTACCGGCTGCTTTTGGTGAAGCAATCTTTTCCATGAAATAGAAGATGTGGGTTTGATTTCTCCCACTTTTTTCCAAAAAGACCTCTTCCTTTCTCTACATGAAAATTTAATTATTGGGCTATGAGGAATGAAGGTGGCAGATCCCAGAAAGGTCAGTCCATTGGGCTCCTTCTGCATGCCAGCCTTTCTGAGGATCCCTCTGGTCTGGACTCAGAGGTTAGACAAGCTGGAATGACAAGCTCACCCCACGAATGAAAACAGGCACGCTGACAGCTTGACGATGTGGGGCTTTCCTGCCTGCTCCTCCACTACAAAAGCTTCAGTTCCAAGGGAACTTCAACAAGCAACGCACCTGGAGAGCTAGGGTGCAGTAAGAACAAGTATTTCAAAGTCTCAGGTACCCAGCACAGGACTTGAGGACCAAGTAAACACATTTTGTGGTTTTGGACCAATGTATGCTTCCTTTTTCCAGTTCCTGGATTTGCAGATCTACGTCTGCATTTTGTCCCAGCAAAAGTGAATCCTACACAATTACATTAGGTGAATTCCCAATCTATGTTATTGCTTTCTTTAATCTCAAAACCCAAGACACACTTAAACTCATAAGAGGTTCTTCTTGTTATTTGATGACTCAGCAATGCTTAAGGTTCTCATGTCAAACTTTAAAGCAAATTGAAATGGAGTTATGAACTAAAATGGTTAAAGTCAAGAGACATGGGCCTTCCTCAACAGCAGCAGCAGAGCTTCCATTTATTTTACTGTGTTTAGACCTAACTTTTAAATTGTGTTTAATGAAGAGGGCTTTTCTGTTACTGTTTCTATTAGAAAGGGTGATCCTATGCATACTAGAGAAAAGGACAAAATTATTCTTTTTTTTTTTTTTTGTAATACATGTTTAAGAGCAGCTTCAAACCTCTATTTATTTACACACCAATTAAAAGGTTCCATCCTTCCATCTGGGAAAATGCTGTCAGGCCAGATTTGTTATGTACTGTACATTTTATTTTTGGAGCAGGGAGTTAACAGTAAGTTGAGAGATTTTTTTTTTTTCCCAGCAGAAAAGATATAGTGAATGTTTTTAGACATTTCTGGAATTAGATCAAGTTTTGAACTGGAGGCAAAATAAAGAGGCTCCCATCATGAAAAAAAAAAAAAGAAAAACCTGTGCAATTGTATTAGGTATACTAATACTAACAGCAATTATTGTCACTGTTATTTATTGACCAATACCTATCTGAACTGGCATTCTTGAGGTAAGATTGATTTACATCTACCTGAGAGATAGATCTCTGTACTTTCGGGAAAAATGTGACAATCTTTCAATCAATTCTCATTCATTGTTTCCAGCACCAGTTTCAAGCCTACACCTACCTCATGCTTTCTCTTCATAGTAATCAGTGCAGTGAACTTACGGCAAAGCTTTTCTGTTGCAGGGTAAATTATAAGCAAATACTGCAGAACAGTTCCATGAACCAGCTGGAATGCACATTTGTGATTTGGTTTAGAAACCTAGCTGCAGAATTTACATTCTTCAGGGAACGGGAACATGAGCTCTGGTGACATTTTTCCAGTAAACCAGCTTGAAGTTCAAATATTTGCAGGAAAATGTCTCTGTTGACCATTGGGGTATGTGTATGGATTACAACACTGATAAAAATAAATTTTAAATAAGTCAATGAGACAATTTCTAGAGCTAGCCAGGAAACAAGGATTCCATTCCACACGTAAGACAAAATTGACACCATCAAGAAAAGCACTTTGCACATCAGCAAAACTGCCTTTCCCAACAGAAACTGAAATTCGGCAAAAATATGTGATCATCATTGGCAAGTCAAAGAAATGAAAATTTGTCAAATAAATTATTTCTCTTACCTCAGTCTTACCAGACATAACACTCAAATCAGGTTTTTTGAATTGTGTTCTGTAAGGAGTTTTCTCAATCTGAAATAGCTGTTTGACAGTTTTGAGCTCTCTTTTGAGCTCAGGACATGAAGAGAAATGGGGTAGCTGAAGAAAGTGTTTTATAGTATGTCACTTCGAAAAAAGCAACCATTTTCTAGTTCATGCTTATAAAAAGAAAAAAAACTCCAGAAACTGTAAAAGCAGCTTCATCTAGAAACTCCACAAACATTTTGTACCCTGGGTTCAGTGCAGCATCAAAAGGGATATGGCAGCAAGGACATCACACGGTGTGGAAGTACCTGGTGTATGAGCGAGCGCTCAGAGAGAGGTATGTCCAAAACTTGGAACACTTACAGTTTACCCACGTAAACTCGTGCCTCTGGCCAGTACTTCATTAAACTTGATACACTGGACCACCATATCAAGACCTTGATGCAGCAAAATCCTGAGGAACTCCCATATTGCTAGTTAGAACAAGATGAACTTGACAAAAGTAAGAGCACCTTTCATTTTCCTCAGCCAGTGATGCTGAGAAGCAAAGACTCTCAACCAAAGGAGAGATGGCAGGACTCTTCAAACCAACTCATGCTCAATCAAAAACAAGCTCCGAAGGAAGATTTTGGACATGCAACTGGCACAAGTATTTGTGAGTATTACAGCTGCGCTAGTAACACAGCTTAAATGCAGCTGGTTTCGTTCTGCTCCCCCTGCCCAATAAATTCACCAGTGCACCTTCAGAGTTACATTGGTGTGAAAGAAAAATCCAGCCTCACAGATGTGGTCTATCTGTTGGCGTATTCTCACTGTGCAGGAGCTGGTACCCCCAGGACTTTAGCGGGTTAGTAAAAAGAAGGTAATACACCTGAGAATGTCTTTATTATGAAAAAAATTAAATCTTGGCTACTTTCTGTTATTTCCAAATCAAAAGCAGGTCTTTTTTTTTTTAATGCAAGAAAATTTTTTATATTCAAAAACTTCTAATAAAGTTACGTGTTTGCGATTCTAAACTTGCATAAAAATTCACCTTTTCGCAGACTGAGATAGGAAAATATCCTCCTAAAAAGGAGAGCTTTGGAAAGCTGTAACCATCTGAAATCAATATGTTTTATCAGATCACGGCAGTTCTTATTGACAGCAGACCCAAAAGATACTTGCTACAATCAGGATGAAAAAACAATCCTATCTCAATTAAGTATTCGAGACTTTTGTTCTTTTCTTAAATATCCATAGATTTTCTTTTTCTTTGTCAACCCGAGAAAGGCTTTATAGCATTCATATCCTGGCCTCTGCTATTTTTTTCCGAAATCTTAACTTTTGTAGGAATCAGGAGCTGCTGGTGTGAGGAGAAGGAAGAGGAGCAGGTCTGCTTGGGTTCTGTCCATGTCACTTGATCTCTGAAGTTCGAGTCAGTTTTTGATATTGTTTTGTTTTGTCAGTGCCAGACATCTGGGTTTACCAATTGTATTAAAACTAACCTAACTGTGTGGTCTGTAATTGACCAAATACCCTTGTGCTGGATCACTGGGACTGTGGTTAAAAAAATAGAAACCTCAAAAACTTGCTCATTTATTTCTCTCAAAGTCTAGCATTTGTCTGAGTGGGACCTCAACCCTGCTGCTTTGCAATAAGACAGACAATTCATTGTTTGTGATCCGGATTCTCACGAGCACTGCTCGAAAAGGGGCAGTGGAAAAGTTGCTTAAATACCCTGGCCAGCTAATGTGTTGATCCTGCATCGAGTTGTGCTCTCCCCCCGCCATCTGTTCGGTAAGGAGTCAGAGCACCGTAAGAGTTCTTCGTTTCAGCCTGCCAGATCGAAAGACACTTTTATCTGGGATAAACGTACCCTCGAGGGGAAAGGCTGGGAGATAAGCCTTCTGCTAAGACCGTGCTTGCTCACACGCTGGCATCACAGACAACCTTCAGGAGCACCGCAGAAAAGTGGGATTAGAATAAAACTGCTGACACATGTCTGAATAAGATGTATTCAAGACTGTTGGTCAAATAGCACATTGCCTAAATTTGCATCTATTCCAGGTGCCTGCCATGATCGATCCCCGCAGGGGGTATAGGGGTGAGCCAAAAGGAAGCAGATCACAGAGCTTGATTTGATATCCATGGATTTGGTTGCACAGCCACACACGAGCATGACCTTAGGCTACCATATGGATGGGGCATTTCTGTGAGGTGGATTCATCTTCACAGCCTGGCTGAGCAAATGGAGACTCTGGGAAAGGATGCCAGAGCAGGAAGCCGAAGGCTTGCTCAACCAAGAGTGTCTACAGGGGTGGCTGTTTCCATCACACATCCTAGCCTGAAAGGACAAATTCTGGGCAAGGACAGCTGCTGTTAGAGCTGTAGCAAAGCTGGTCAAGAGCCACCATTTCCAATGCAGGTTTATGGAAGTAGTAGAACAGTGTTACCTCTGCATCCACCCAGCTGCTTGCTAAGCCCCAGAGTTCTCCTGCCTGGAGACAAGGCCAGCGTGCAGTTGGTGGTGCAACTGTGTGACCTTGGTACTGACTGCTGGGAAAGACCTGTGTGGGACAACGCTGGGAGAAGCCTCACTGGGAGACTCTCCTATTCCCCTGAAAGCCACCTCTAAGCTCAAGCCCTCAGTCTTGGTCCTTGAGTGAGCAACATAGCAGCTGTGTCTGTGCCTGGCCATCCATCTCACACGTCTGGACCTTGACTCCACACCTGTGTTCTGTCTCATTTCTCCAGTCTTGTCTGGTCATCATTGATCTGCTGGCTGCTTCTGTTCACCTGCGTTCGTGTCATGTGACCCTTCACGTTCAGGTGCTGCAGGACTGTACCCTGGGTGGTGACACACTGCTCTGCCCACCCTGTGGTCACCATCAACTCCCAGCTGGCCCTCCCGTGGGGAGCAGTCTTCACCTGCTGCTCCCTGACACCCTTAAAGCTCTCTGTTGTAGCCACTTGCTTCATCACACCAGCTGATGGTGGGGACACAGGACAGACAACAGATAAGCCAGGTTTATTTTTCATGGGTTTAAATACACTGAATTTAGGGACCTGTTTCTGATGTGTGGTAACCAAATAGAACCATTGTATGTCATCAAGTGTGGGAATTTGTTTTCACAATCAATATCATTCCCTCCATTGTATGTGACATAGAGATGTGTCCTGCTTATCTTCACATGACTGAGGGACTGTAAATGTCACCATTTCCTAGAAGGACTATCATACAACCCAAAAAAATCTTTGTGTTAGGAAATAGTAAGAAAGCAAGCATCTTCTGGGGGAAAAAATGTAATGAGAAGACTGTGAACTGGGCTGCTGACCCAGTAACAGTTTCTCTGTTAGACTGGGCAATGTTTGTTAACTGTGTGACCCGTGGACCACTGGAAGTATGGCCACAAAAATCCCAGAGAATCCAACCCACGCATTCCAGGGAGCAGAGAAGAGCCCAGTTCTTCCGTATTGCCATATGCACAAGGACCGCAGAAAGTCATAGGAACTAAGATATCTGAGCTGGGAGGTCTGTACATTCCCATCGCTTTGAAGCCTCGACACGGGCTCCTAAGCAGCTTGGGGACCTCCACAGATCCACCTGTTTCTTTCTTTGTTGTAATTGTGGTAAAGGTGTATTTCAGGGAAGATTTAATGGATGGTCATAAAGAGAGTTTGCTGTTTAGGGAGAATTGTCTTCATGCAGTTCATGAAGACCTGATATTCAATGAATTTTTCTGTGGTTTGACCTGTATAAAAGGTTGCTATAATAAAAAACAAAGTCCCATGCAACCACTTGTTTTCTTGTTTCAGTGACCAAACCCAGCTTGACATGGTTGTCCTCCAATATCCCTCCCCTTTTAGGGCTATACACTTACTATCTCCTATTGGCACAGTATTTTTTAAGCATTATTGCTGAAAGAAGGCAAGACAAAAGAGCTTTCTTTTAAAGGCAATGCAGTGCTTGCCTGGAAGCCCCCTGCCCAGTCCCCATCCAAGCGTTGGAGGCTGTGTTTCTTTAAGGTTGGTTATGCGTTCATGTAAGAGGGCAAGTGCATACGTGAAACAAGCTTTTGCTGAAGATTTAAGTCTGCGGGGGAATTTTCTAATGATCATTTTTAGTTAATAGGCACAAGTTGTTAGCCTAAGCTGGGAAAGCCTTTTTTTGTGTGTGCCAATTCCACCCCTCTTTTTTTTTTTTTTTGTCATGGGTTTAGTTCCCACAGCTAATGCACCTAATAATGAGACAGGGCAAGCAAATGCCAGCGTAATGATATGGAGCTTGTTTGGTCCTGACAAAGAACACAGAGAGTGGCTGGATGGCCTAAACGACAGGCCAAGGGCTCTATTCATCCCAAATGATCTCTCGCCTTGCATGCCACCAATCTTACAGAAGGGAGGCTGCACGACCAGGGTGCACCTCAGGATGGAAGAGGTGTTCAGCA
>NW_010432276.1:19646-25351 GCF_000710305.1 Buceros rhinoceros silvestris | reverse complement strand
AGCAGGGACTCAGCTGTGGCCCACAATGCCCCCTGAGCCCCTGTCGTGGGGCTTTTCACTAAATGGGGGTCAAAACAGAGAAACAATCAAGGGTTAAGCCCTTTGAATATTTTAATCGCTGTTTCCTAACACACATACAGACCAACCAGTTACAGAGAGGGAAAACAGCCTTTAAAACTTAGCAGACAGGCTACAACGACCTCGCTCTGCTCCAGCTCCCCCAGCTTTGGTGGAAAGCAGGGGGTGGTATTCTGTCTTTTAACTAACATTTTCCCATCAGTGGTTCCCTCTCCCCTTCCCCTCCTTTTTCAGACTGAGTTAATAAACACCAAGTAACTTAATGCACGGCTTCTGTGTGCAAACAGCTCCCACTGAGCCAGTGAAAACTACTCCTGCAAGAATTCGATGAAGAGTTTTTTCCACCTCAGCCTCACAGAGCACTTCACAAAGGTAGCTGGTGTTCCTGCGTATGGTCCATTTCATGGATCAGGCCTGCACAAATCTCGTCCCATGGTTCATGTCCCATCAGTTCAGTCACTGATGGGACATGAACCAAGCCTCCCAACTCCCAGCTGTCCTCTATTTCTACGGCTTGGCTTAAGTTCTGCATTTTCTGCAGCCCACCAAGTCCTCAACTCAAGGAACTCCAAGCATGTGAGAGGAGCAGGTGAAAATCACCATGGGCACAAAAGTTACTGGGGTGGGGTATGGCTGGCAGCAGATGAAAGCTTAGTTGTGTCCTAGAAGAACCCATTAGGACTCCTTCGTTTTGACAGAAATCAAAACAGAGGAAACTATTATGAGTTAAGCATTGATGTGATAATCAAAAATATTTTGCACTACAAAAAATATTTTCTAAAAGGTACATTTTCCCATGGATAACATTTTTTTCTGAAAATTTTTCTTCTTCCAGCAAAATTGCCTGATATTTTAAGAAAGAAGAAGAAAAACCCAAAATTTGTTCATCATCTGTAGATATTTCAAGAAAGAGAAGTAAGAGAAAAGAGCCCATCTAATACTCTCATTTTTGTTCTATCAATGTTTTTGTAGGAGCAAACAACATCTTTTTTAAGTAGCTCTATGGGTAAGTAATTTGAGAGTAAATGTTTACCTTAGTGCATTTTACTGTGTAAAAATATTCAGCAGTAAGATTTTTTTAATAATTTATGTACTATTGCATTATTTTAAACAGAATTCTGTCTTTGCTAGAAGAAATAAGGTGAATCTATGGCACGTTTCTTGTCCCCAGCTGGATGACCATGTTTTTCCTTCTGAACAGAAATGCTTATATGTGGAAATACTGACCTATCCAAGGTTGAAATCTGTATAGCCTGGTTGTGATGAATAAACTTAACTGTGTGAATGCTCACAGAAAGTTCAGATGAGCAGAATATTAGTATGGCTGAAGCAAATTCAAGTACAGATTTTAAGGAACGCTCATGGAGAAATGCTTGCAAAACCAGTTCGATCTGAAAGTATTGAGATGCTTCTATATAAAATCAGTGCTTGACACACCGACAGGACCTCTGTAAAACTGCTCTGCGCGCTAATTATGACTTTGTTATCAGGCACAGGATAAATGCCATTACACAGACACATTAAGTTCTTTGCTGCTCTGTGAACCAAAATAGAAATTCAAGCGTTGCCTTTGGTTATGACAGGCAGGTAGATCGCACGTGAGCTTATGGATTCTGCTTTGCTACTACATGTTCTGGGAGGAAGCTCTCAAGAAACAATAGTCTGGGTTAGAGGTAGTATTGGTAGAGTATAGCATTATTATTTTTTTTTAATCAGAGCCTTTTACTGTACACTGTAAAAGCTCCATTAGCATTTTCTTTTCAGATGCTTTTCTGCACCACAGCTGCTATGACTCTGCAGTCAGGAAAGCAGAACTGGTGTGACTGCAATTCAGGAAAGAAGTTGAAAGGAGAGAAGAAAAAAAATAAGGCTTTCTAAGACAGCTAGAAGAAAGCATGCCAATTAAATTTTTAAAGAGAGGCAGAGGGTGGGAAGGAAAAAAGAGCTAAGAAGCTGGAGGAACCTGGGGAAACTCGGGGAGGGGAGAGGGGAAGGAGCACAAGAGGACCATAGAAATGAGAAATGGGATGAAGCGAGGAAAGTTAAGGCACTGTACAGCAGCAGTGCACACACTGAACTCAATTACTGAGGAAGAAGGAGGAAAGGAAGACCAGAACAAGACATGATGAAACAAGGAAAGAATAATCCATTCAAGGAAAGAAGGGAGTCCACACAGAAACAAGAGAGCAAAGAGGAATGTGACCAGGACAAGATTACTTTTTTAGAGAAGTGTTGTCTTACTGAGCAGGGAGACAGGGAACGAATAAGAACTGATGTGCAATTTATGTTAACAGTGTGTTAGGTTCCCTGCATGTGTTCATCCTATATACTTCATCACAAATTTAAGTGATCAAGAGTCATTTAAGATGCATTTTTTGGATTTGGTAGCACACTCTCAAAGAGGCAATCTAATATTAAGAGTATTTTACTGAAATGAACACAAGAAGATTCATCTTTCATCATAGTCATGTTAGAGTGAATACTATGGCCTAACAAAGCTGGTGAAGGGTCTAGAGAGCAAGTCTTACGAGGAACAGCTGAAGGAACCGGGGCTGTTTAGCCTGGAGAAAAGGAGGCTCAGGGGAGACCTTCTTGCTCTCTACAAGTACCTGAAAGGAGGCTGTAGAGAAGTGGAGGTTGGTCTCTTCTCCCATATAACAAGTGACAAGATGAGAGGAAATGGCCTAGGAGAGATCTAGGTTAGATATCAGGAAAAATGTCTTTACAGGGAGGGTTGCGAAGAATTGGAACAGTCTGCCCAGGGAGGTGGTGGAGTCCCCATCCCTGGAGGTGTTCAAAAGCCGTATAGATGTGGTGCTGAGGGACATGGTTTAGGGACCCTGGCAGTGCAGGATGAACAGTTGGACTCAATGATCTTAAAGGTCTCTTCCAACCAGATGATTCTATGATTCTATATGCCTAAAACACTCCAATTATTTTAGAAAATCCTAAGTAATTTGCTATGACCTGTTAAGCTAGTACAATGAAGAACATAGCTCATTCTCTCCTTAGGACATGTATCATTCAACACAGTTAGATACTTAACTTTACTCATGAATACTTTAATCAAAAATCATGTGATATCTTGTGCCCATAAGACTAAGTATACACAGAAAGCTTTGCCAAGTCAGAACTTACACTTCCTGACACCAAATCAGCCACTTTCCATTAAAACCTTCAAAACTGCAAATTAACTCTCAAGCATTAAATGATGGATCACGTAGAAATACTCATTTTCCTAACTATATGCTATTACTTCTGTGAGAAAGTCTTGGAAGTTAGGGCTAATAAAAATAAGTCTGGAAGCTTACTGATGATGGCAAGCTTCACAGATGTGCTCAAAGATCAGGAAGGATGGAGCTTTGCTTCATTTTCTGGTGATTAGGGAGCAATATCAGAAGCAAGAGAATAAATATACCCCAGGAACCATCCCCTACAGACACACACATTTCTAATAACTGCTGAATTAGAATGCAAAGTCCCCGTTTCAAAATTCTCTAACCTATAATGATTTTAAATGCTAATAACAGTCAAAGAGATTGGGACCCTTACTAACGCTTTCTTTTCAGGAATGTAATTGACACCTAGAAATTGTGTTCTCCATGTACACCATGTATTTTACTCAATCATTACCCTTGCATTGCAAAGGAACTTGATACTAAGCCTTTGGCTGTGATTGTTCAAGCTATATTTTTCAGGTGTATAGGTGCTTAAACACAAAGATGAACATTAGTAGGATCTAGAACACCCTGTCAAGAAGGGACCATCAAATATTATATTCCTTTCCTCAAAAGAGCCCAAATTCAAATGCATGAAGTGTGTCCAGATGGACTGTGCACACAGCAAAATACATGGCTTTTTTGTGGCAAAACTTTGATCTTCCTGTCCTTGTAACCATAAATTCAGATTTCCCAAGAGAGGCATCCCATAGTCACACATGGAGCATATACAGTCTGAGAATTTTCTTTCTTTAAGGAAAATCTTGAAATTCCTCATACAATTCCCTGTGCTTTCTGAGGATTTCACAGTAGTCCAAAGAAACCCTTTACTGGACATCAAAACAGTAGAAGAAAATCAACCATCATCTGATTATAGTGTCACACATTTTGAGGATGGATGAGAACACAAATATGCCAGCTCTATAACAAGCCTCAAAATTTCACCCACTCCTTAACCCTGACTTGTCAGAGAGTATGAATTTTGCAGCACCAAAGCCTTCGAACACAGCCCTCCAACACCACAAGTTTTTATAAGCAGCACCTTGTTTTAATCCAGCACTTCTCAACTTCTACCAGTAAGGTGAGCGTCTCCTCCAGTGCACAGGCAGGAAAGCAGAAGGATAGGATTCAGCCAGTCGCAATTCAGGTGGTTCAGCCTGATTTGTGGAAGAATGATACAAAGTTCCTGGCTCCTCTTTCTGCAATCTTCTTGTGCTCTGATATCTATATGGAGTATAGATTCATGATCCGTTTCACTTCCGTGGCGTCACAAATCTGAAAAGATTTTTTTTTACCTGTCACTTATGTTCACTGTCCCTTTTCTTCCTCTCTTCTACTCTGAATCTACACATTCTTACCATTGTAATTCAAGTTAAGGATTTGCGTTAAAAGATCTGTACTGCTTAAGCAGCTCTGTGGTTATAGATATCAGCTAGACCACGGAGTACAGAGTCACAGAATCATCTGGTTGGAAGAGACCTTTAAGATCATCGAGTCCAACCATTCTGACAGGGTCCCTAAACCATGTCCCTCAGCACCACATCTACACAGCTTTTGAACACCTCCAGGGATGGGGACTCCACCACCTCCCTGGGCAGCCTGTTCCAATGCTTTACAACCCTCCCTGTGAAGACATTTTTCCTGATCTCTAACCTAGATCTTCCCTAGGCCATTTCCTCTCATCGTGTCACTTGTTAAATGGGAGAAGAGACCAACCTCCACTTCTCTACAGCCTCCTTTCAGGTACTTGTAGAGAGCAAGAAGGTCTCCCCTCAGCCTCCTTTTCTCCACGCTAAACAACCCCAGTTCCCTCAGCCGCTCCTCATAGGTCTTGCTCTCCAGACCATTCATTAGTTTTGTTGCCCTTCTATGAACACGCTCCAGCACCTCAATGCCCTTCTTAAACTGAGGAGCCTAAAACTGGATGCAGTATTCGAGGTGTGGCCTCACCAGCGCCGAGTACAGGGGGACAATCACTGCCCTCCTCCTGCTGACCACACTATAGCTGGTACAAGCCAGGATGCTGTTGGCCTTCTTGGCCCCCTGGGCACACTGCTGGCTCATACTCAATCAGCTGTTGACCAGCACCCCCAGGTCCTTTTCCACTGGGCAGCTCTCCAGCCACTCCTCCCCAAGCCTGTAGCATTGCAGGGGGTTGTTGTGGCCCAAGTGCAGCACCTGGCACTTGGCCTTATTGAACGTCATACAGTTCACCTCAGCCCAGTTCGATCCAGCCTGTTGTAAATTAGTGTGTATCTGCTAATGATTAGGATACTTTAAATAATCTGAAGATCCTTTTCCTTTGCAGCGGAAGGATAATAATTATTATGAGTGTATGTGGTATGCATGGAGTACAGAATTTCCAGGCACAAATGTTTCTTGGAGAATGCTGAAAGCACTCAAATAAAA
>NW_010432276.1:18834-19507 GCF_000710305.1 Buceros rhinoceros silvestris | reverse complement strand
GGAAAGAGCTACTTCTGTTGGTTTGGGGTTTGTTAAACTAAAGCACATGTTTAATGGAAGCAGTAGATCTTAAAGAGATGTCTCAAAGGTAGCTGGAGTCATAGTATAACCATGTAAATGATTTGCACAATGGTACCAGGAATAAATATTTATTAAGCCTTCCTTAAAAAAATGTAACAATAGTTTTGCTTATCACTATTGTAGATTGCAGGATGTCGTGTATAAATATTTACATTTTCTCATTGTTCCCACCAGTGAGCATTTGAATTTCACAGTACACAATGGCTTTGCATTTGGTGGGGAACATCAAGTTTCACATCCCACTGGTGGTGGTAGGCACAGCTGTTCACGTTGCAAGCTAGGGTGCAGGGAGCCAGCTCACCAGCCACCACATGGCTCAGATGAAGGACCTCTCCAAGGAAAGGTGTCTCCATGTGGGGCAGGAGACTTTGCTCATTGCAGGTTCACTGCAATGTTCTTTGCAATGCTGTGTGTACCACATGGATGTGACACCGTACAGCTCCTCTCAGAGTAACTCCCAGCAGAGCAGCTGCGCTGTAACACCATTGTAACACCATTAAGAAATTAAAGTTGTACTGCCTACGAATGACGTTTTGGGGGCTCCCTCAGATTTCCCACCCAGCTCACTTTAACCACATCCTAGGATTGCAAG
>NW_010432276.1:13296-18755 GCF_000710305.1 Buceros rhinoceros silvestris | reverse complement strand
GTTTGCAAGAAGGAAAAGAGACGCAGCTCCTGTGCTTCCTGTGCCTGCCTCAGGGAGCTTCTGAGTTACAGCTGCTCTGGAGACCTCTCCTCTGGCCATGGAAAAATCTTAGGAACAGACCGTCGAAGGTATGTGGGCACCTAAAGGCATAGCCTAACACCCACAGGATTTTTCAAGAACACCTCAGCTGCCTCAACCCTTTCAGAAAACCTTCGTAGTGCCTATCTGCATCTTTATGTGCCTACATGGCTTTGAAAAGTTGGCCTTTAGCCCCTTATCCTTATAAAAGTATTTCCCCTGGAATAAATGGCTGGCAATTAGTCTAAGAATGAGGCGCTCCCTTTTAAATCCAGTGCAAATAACTAGAGTAGATAAGTCACCACAAGACCAGATAGACGCTTTGCCAAAGTAACTCATAAGAATATAATTTTTAAGCTGCCTGACTATATTGATGCATGGATAAAGTGTTTAAATTACGTTACAGAAGAATTTTAAATATAATTCTCACTTAGCAACTGTTTTTCAAAATTAAGGTACTAATATCAGAATTGAGGAGTGTTAAAGATTTCCTGAAAACTGATTTCCACAGTGGTTTACTGAAGTGCAAACGTGAATGAACAATTAGATGTTTTAAATAATAAAAGTACGAAAATATAGAAGAAAGCAGACACAAAATCCATTAACTAGCTGGGGCAAAGAAGAAAATTCCTTCTCAAGCACAGTTTTCCAATGTCCTCCATTATAATGTACCTTACCAACTCTTCTCAAAGATATCAAACTAGGCAGCTGATCAGATACAATGCAATAATCCCCACAGAGATGCTTTCCACATGTACCTGAGTAGCATCTGTGTGTTCTTTTTGCACACTGAGCTACTGTAATTCACCAGTGTTAGGTTTTGAAGTCCTGAGACCTTTCTACATGCTACGAGTTTTCCACAGCTGAATGAACAGCTTAGAGTTTGTACGGGACTTCTGATCCCTTTTGGCATTATGAGAAGAACAACAGACAGTCCACAAACCAGGCAGAGAAAAGGTAAATGTATCTTCACTAAGAGATCGTCATTGCAATCACATCAGAATACAGTGATTTTTGTCTGCCAGAAATATGCAAAGGAATGGAAAATCACTTCTCAAAAATTATCATGATGTTTTTGAACTTGAAGTTATAACAAACACACAAACAGAAAGCAAATACAGTGTACCCTTTCTGTGTCAGCTCTATATCCAGGGCAGTGTGTGCTCCTTTCTTACATCAGGGCAATAATGATTTTCTTGCCCATCTGGGAGGGAAAAGAAAGGATATCATACTTGCCTTTCCCTCACATTTAGTCAGAAGCTGTAGTAGAGCAAATGAACACAGAAAGGACAAGGAGGCTTCTGGACCTCCCGAGTGTGACTGACTCGTGTCGAAGATGGGTGGCTAAGGTATGTGTACACTCCTCAGTATACGATTAGTCCAGGCTACACACTTCTCTTTCTCAATAGCTCAAGTTAGGTGATGAACTGGAGAACTTCATGAACAAACAGGACAGCATCATGCAAAGAATTCACCATGACGATGCCCGTACTTCCCAAAGTACACTCCACATCACGGATCACGTGTGCTGGGTTTGAGTACTATAGTAGTTCGCACTGATATTCTATGGATTCTTAAAAGATGCTCTAATGGAGGCATGAGAAAGTTCATCTGCAAAACAGACAAAACAAAGAACAAGAAGAATCCAATACGGCTTTGTGATTGCTTGTGCTAAGATCTCCAAAACAACAGAAAACCAGCAGCAAAGAAGAAGTAAATCAACTAAGGATTGCTGATTTGAACACCAGTTCCCCCGACTTTGTAGCAATGGCATCCATTATGACAAAGATTGTCTCCCCTTTGATTAGCAAGTTATTATCTATCTTGACCAATCCCATTTTCTACAATTTCCAGCCAACATGCTGTTCCTGAACAACTTCATTCACATAGTCATCACTCACATTCTCATGGAGTGGCTACCACTGGCCATCTATAGCATTCAGGATTACTTCCATGCTGCAACGAGATAACTGGGAATATAAACGGCAAAAGTCATGTGGAGGCTTCTGGACAAAGAGTTGTTTGTTCTAAGAAATGAAAAAATCTATGAGTCACACTGACATTGCAAAGTCCTTTGAATTAGCAAATGTTTCCCCAGCCAGAAACCATTCTTATTTTTAAAAAGGTATTTCTGAACCAACTGGTGTCATACCAGTGCTGGCTTACAGGTATGTAAAGGGAAAAAAGACACATATGTGTCAACAAGATATTTCTGAAAAGGTGGGGGTAGTATGGAAAGTATTGAAACACACTCAATATACTAAAATACCGTGGTATTTTTGTGACCTATCATTACCTCCCACCCCAACACCCATTCCTCTTGAGCATTCAGTGCTCCCTTTCCTAGAGCTTGCAGGATCTGTGGAATAACTTGTACTGGCTGTGTAGAATGGACCCTGACCCGGCCGAGGTCCCTTGGCATTGCTGCAGTACAAATATTATTAAAAGTAATAGTAATAAAAATACCAAATTTTACATAATCTCTATTAATGATCATTGTCAAAGATTCCCGAAGACCGATAGTTGAAAAAAAATTACCTTCCAGCTAATTAGGCATTTGTATATGACTAACTGCAGTCAGTCCATTAAGAAATGAGGAAAAGGAGGAGGAAAATTTTTATGGAGTTAAAATGAGCAACAGTGAACTCCTTTTCCAAATGTATCATCAGCTCCAGAAGACAGACAATAAGCTGGAGTTCTCTGTAAAGGAATGAATATTCTGTGAGTATAAATTGTCAGTAAACGGCAGGAAAGATCAGTCCTGGCACTTGTGAACATGCATAAAACATCTGGTGCTGGCAATAGGCGAACCAAGCCTCAACTGATACACAGTGTTTAGTGACACCATGGACGGTAAGTGGTCTCATGAAATTACAAATTCAGTGGCTGAGATGGTGTGGGAGATCTATTTGGATTTTAGTCCATCATTTGTTTGTCTAGTGAAAAAAAAAGTAAAATCAAAAGTTCTTCAAATTTGCTGGAAATTGAATGGTCTTGCCAAGACAGAAAACCCAGTGAAACCCACTGAGATTGTATTTACCTTGCTATAATTTTGAACTTTTTGGCTGCAATAACCTGATGCTCATTTACATCTTCTGAGGTACCAGCACTAATTCTAGAAAGTGTTAAAAAAATAAATAAATTGCTGAGTGTGGGAGAAGTCTAATGGCTTGGTTTGAGTTTGGTTGCATTTCAAGAGTGCGCAAGGGAGGAGAGGAGCAAAAAAAATGTTGTAGCATGAGTTGTGAGTCTCTTCATATCAGGAGAAAAAGTGATGAATAACTGAGAGAGGGAAATAGTCAAAAGAGATAGTGCCATTAAAAACACAGAAAGGAAATAAAATAACTTTGATTGAAAAAATGTTTCCTGTAATTAAGAACTTTCCATGTTTTATTTTGACTGATTACATTACTGGAGAAAATAGTTTGGAGTACTTGCAAGAGAAGAGATGATAGGAAACCAACGTGAAGAAAAAGACCTTGGGAGGAGGAAAGAGAGAGACACAAGAACAAGAGATGTCGCGAACAAGAGTTGTGACAGTAAACTTCTCTTTACTCAGCCGTAATCATAATGAGATCCAATGGCTGGAACAGGAAGCATGGCCAGCTTAACGAACAAGACATAACATCAAGGCTAACAATGGCAACCAGCCACCAAGGGAACTGGTAGAGACTCTAACATCATGAAGTCAGTAATGGTTTTCTAACAGCTTTGCTGGAAATGTGCTTCAACTTCGTACCAAGAAAATAACCTTCCGTGAAATCCAGACATAGATATGAATTTACTGTTCCTCCAAAGCTAAGGTACGTTCAGATAGCCCCATATTTCATTTTTGTATCATTTTCTAGTTAGCAAGAACTGAAAAGGAGTATATGTTTATGTAAATGCCTTAGCTACTTCTCTGATCCTACCTCAGGAAAGAGCTTTCTTTTTATTTATTTTCTGTGTGAGAATTCGTCTCCCCAAGCATACTCATATTCTTTAGGCATGCTAGTTCTCTCCTTACCCATCTGCCAGGAAGCAAATTTGGCTCCCACATCAGCAACTGCGGCACTTGTTCTTACTTTCTGACAGCCTTTTTATCAATTTAGCCCAAAGCATGACATTCCCTCTGCATTTGTACCACACTTCTGGTCCCTTAAACACCATGGCCACCAGCAGAGTGACAATCCAGAGCTCTAGAGACACAGATCCTCATCAGTCAGGCTGGGGAATAATGAAGGAAGGGCTTGCATCTGCACACACTTCTCACACATAACAGATTTCCAGACCAGGAAGTTTCATTATGATCAGCTAAGACTGAAGAATCCAGGCAATAATGTCAGTATTAAGACTAGAGCTTGGGGCTGAGTTAGATCAAACCATTTACAGTAATCCAGGGAGGCAATGAAGACCCCCTCAGCGCTCCCCTGAGAAGCTGTGCCAACAGTTCATGCCCCTTCTTGTTAAAAATGTGCATCTTATTTCAGACATGAGCTATCCAGGGAGCTTTACAGCGACTGGATTTTGTTATGCTTTTGTCTGTGTAATTAAATGGTCCTCTCCAGCAGCAATTATCTCCCGGCATGGAGGTGCTCTCAACCATAATCAAATCTCCACTTCACCTGCAGCAGGCTGCTTGAGGGTTTTGCCACCCCAGATCACAGGCTGGCACCAGCACCTGCAGCTGTTAAGGACTGCACCCAAAGGATCTTCTTCCCAGCTTTTCCCTGCCTGCCAAACTTCCAGCTCTCTGCAGCCGCAGACTGAACAGTGCCACGCTCCGGCCACCGCTGTGGCTTAAGGGGAAAAAGGCGCGTGTGTATGTGTGTGTGTGTCCATGGGATCTGCTGGTTAAATGTTTTCCTTTCCCAGGGGATATATTTGACATCAAGATAAAGGGACAGCGTGGAAAACAAACTTACTTCTTCCCCCTCCTTTCCTTGGAGTTTGGTATTGTAAAACAAGCCGTGCTAGCTGAGATTCTTTTTGAAAGCTCCTGGTTATCTTAGCAGCTGTAATATAAACCACAATCTCCTTGAAGTATCTCCCTGCCATAGCTCCATTCCTGGTGGGGGGTGGAGGGGCAACACATACCATAGTATTCACAGCAAATAACATACTTTTTTGTAAGTTCAGGCATTTTTTTTTTAAAGCTGGCTAATGCAATACTGTATGTTTTCTTTTGGAGCTCTGCTAAACCCTCTACATACATATGCGCAAAATGTGATATCGTCCATCTCTCTGCACCTCATTAACAGTATCTCCCAGGCCTTTTGTTTTGGCCATGATGAACTACAGTGGGAAGTAGAATGAGTGATGGTTATGAAGTGTGCGGGTGAAGGGCATAATCAGAATGGTTCTGCATGAGTGTTGCTTGTTGTGATGTTAAGGCTGTTTGA
>NW_010432276.1:7761-13148 GCF_000710305.1 Buceros rhinoceros silvestris | reverse complement strand
GTTCCACGCAAGACAGTTCACATCCGTGTGCTGCAGAGGAAACAACCCTGTAATCTTGACGCTCTGCAAGGAAGATGCCTGGACCACAAGCACCTGTGTGTTAGGTAGTCACAAGACTTTCAGCTGGTACCTCTTGAGGTTGCCCAAGGAAGCCTTCCTTCTCCTGCAAGCTCTGACCTTTGAAGAAAAGAGACCTGCTCCCATGGAGAGACCCTAGGAGGTGTATGGGCTGTCCGGCAGGCAGTGATCTCCACACCCGTGTACCTTAACCCACTCTAGTTTTTTTCCTCCTTCTCAATTTCCTCCTCTGTGGGTATGAAAATGACTGGGAAAGATAGAGGAAAGTGGAGATGCCAAGCTGGAGAAGACATTGGCTCCCTCTTCTGCAGCTGATTTGCCACTACAAGCAGTAGCCAAAATCTTCCCCCTCTTCCAAAAGCCCCAGGCTCCCTGCTAGACTGGGTTCGATGTTTCCAGCCATGCAGTGGCAGAAGCTCTGCACCAGGTCAAGCCAAAGGCACATCAAAAAAAAAAGGAGCAGGTCATGGAAATCTCTTTCCGTTATTGTACTTGTAAACAGCCTTCAAGATTATCTTCTTGATTATTGTCCCCTATCTGTGCTGTTTCCTCCTCCGAGGAGCTGAGCACTTTTAAACCTTGCAGCAGGCCTGCTGTGGCAGAACGTACCTGCAGGGACAGAGGGCCAGCAGGAACCTGGCTCAAGGGTTTTGGTGTCACTGGCAGAGGGTTTCTCCCTCTTGTCAGGCAAATTCATTCTTAACTTCCTAAGAGCTCTAGAGGAAGAAGAGGTGGCAAGTCTGGAGACCCACTTAAAAGCTACTAGCTACCTCTATCTTATCCCATCTTACTCTATAGCCTGTACTTCAAGCTGTGTCCTACAATTGAAACTCTTTTTCTCTGGAAAACAGATTTGTCATTCTTTCAACTCCTTCACAGAAGTAGATAAATAAGTAATGTTTTCAAAGCTACCCAAGTAGCTCAGGAGCTTGTATACCATTGTTTTTTTCACACTAAGCAATTCTGATTTAGGAAAAAAAAAAAAGAAACAAACTTGGCCAAAAATCTAATTTCTCAAAATAATTAAAGTGGTTTGGAGCCACAAAGTCTAACTGCAAATTGAATTTGTTCCCATAAGTCACTACCACGCTTTGGAAACGCTAACCTTGATGTGGTATACACCGTGTAACTGGCAGCACTCGTTACAGGTTGTTGGTTTTTATACCTAGTTCAATGACAGGACTAGAGGGCTCAAACAACGCCAGATTAAAGCAGCCTGGCTGAGCCAAGGTAGCTGGGTGCGTGCATATGCTCTTACTCCCTGGCCAGTATGAGGTGAAAAGTGCCTAACTTCTGCTACTTCCCTCTGAGGCTTAACGTAACCTGGTTTCCCTCATGTTTGCCAGAGGCTGAGTGTGCACACAGTTGCCACCATGCAGATGGCAATCATTAAATCATTAAGCAGCAGTAACAGCCATGCTTCTGCGCTCTTCCCTTCCAGTCTGGTCCTTAGGCTGGGTCCCTCTAGCCCTGCAGGACCCAACTTCAGCGGTCTGCTGGGACCTCTGTTCCCAGGCTCAGTCAATACATCACGCATTGGCATGGATGCCAAGTAATGAAAAATAAAAATGCTTTTGTCAGCTTCTCAAATCAGGGTGAATTTTTCCTTTACTATGTGTAGCGATGGCTTATCTTTTTTCCTTTTCTTCCAGCGCCCCAAGGCACTGTGATAAACGGAGCTGCACTGCATCAGTGACCCCACAGACTCCAGGAAAGGGGCAGCTCCTGCTGCAAAACGTGTCTACCTGGAGTGGATGGGAGAGGTGAGGGTGGGGAGATGGCACAGACAAGAAAACAAAGAGGTGGCAGTGAAAAGGCAAAAAGCTCCCCAGCTGCTTCTTGATGTTCATTTTCATCTTTCTCCAGTGCCACTGAAGAGATAGAAAGTCTAAGGAAAAGAGAGAGCAGCAAGGGCTGGAAAAGAGCAGGGAAAACTACAAAAGGGTACAGGGGACATCACCATCTCTGCCTCAGCTGCTTTCTCTAAGTGCTGAGCTGGTGACAATGTCTGGCCAGCTCCTGGTTGTCTCCTCCCCGAGGTCAGAGTGAGGGAGGACACTGCAGGGTTCCTTCCTCTATGCCCCGTCTTCCAACAAGCAATCACAGCCAAAGCAAAGTGAGACAAATCAACACAAAGTCATTTTGTCTAAGTCAGGGAAAAGGGCATCGTGAAAAAGACAAAAACATGAAAACGGAGGAAATGCACATTGTCTGGTAGCACCGAACAGTGAGCAAGCGTAACAGGGAGAAAAGAAAAAGACAAGCTGTAGGGTAACCATCAAGGTACTGTTGCTGGACTTTTTTATGGTGTAGGCCAGCAAAATCAATGGACATATACTGCAACGCCGTATCCATGAAACAAAACTGAGCCCAGAAAGTCTGTGATGTTGATTCCCAGATTTTATTTATGTATTTTTAATCTGAGTGAGAACAAAAGAGCTTTCATGCCCCTAGAAAAAAAAAAAAAGTAAGCTTTTATTTTTGCTACTTGCAACAACAGAGATGTGCTATATTTCTGAATTTCTGTGTTAGAGTATTTCTGAAATTCCTCTAGTCTTGATGTGGTTTGCATGAAAAGGTGCTTCACAGAAGTGGTCTAACATGCCACATCCACACAATCCCATGAATAACAATGAATTGTGAAAAGCCACGGATAACTGCAGAGAGAAAATTTCACAAAATAAAGAGCTTCTCAGCTGCTAACACAAATTTGTTGCCTTGAGGTTAGTCCATTGTGCAGCACATAAGAACAAGATGTAGCTGACGCTGACTTGTGTTCATGCCTCTGGCGCTGGTGTTCCTGCAACTCTGGACAATTTTAAAAATTCTCTCTTCCTTGATTACTGTTTTAGAATAAAAATTGTGGAAAATGGTAATACTACTAAGGACTTTTTAAAAAAAAATCATGATTGCCAATACCCCAAACCCAAAAGATTTTATGGAAATGCCAAAGATTTGACAAAACCTTGGGAATGGTTAATGGTTTCTAGGTTTCTGGACGGAGCCCATCACAGTAACACAGGCCCAAGGGCAACAGTGGGTAGAGTGCTTGTGCCGTCCTGCTCCCCTTACAAGGAACCATAAAATCCCACTTTTCCTGGCAAAGCCTTTCCTCCCAAGCATCTCTGCAGGTATTTACAGGCTGAGGAAGCCAGGTGACCTCTTGACAAATGGTGATTTTAAATTCTTTCCATCACTCCCAGCCAAGGCAAGGAGTGGGATTGACTTTACTTCAGACAAGGATTCGGTAGTTACTTTTTTCCCCACTTCAAAACAAAAAACTTCAACTTGCATTTAATAAAGCACTTTAGACTTCAAACTGGATGTTCTTACTTTCCAGTTGAAAAACCCCAAGAAAAAAATAGATTAAATGAACAGTGAAAAACAGATGGTGAGGAAGAGAAAGCAGTTGTGTCCCCCATTTTCCAGTACTAAGTGGTAGGACTGCTAGGCAAGTTGCCTGAGTTTTAGACCCCTCCGTTTGCCCTAGGAGACTCACACCTCGGGACAGTGCCTTCACCACCTCAGTGCTTTCACCGGGAGAGGAGGAGTGAAAGATACTCTCAATCCCTCAGCTGACCTGGATCCTCTTTGCCTAAACAAACATGCAAGAAACCAGAGCCTGTGACTCAGATGCTCCCTCACTTTGGTAAGGGTCCTCGGGTCAGGCTGGTGATCACTTTTGCTCACCCTTAACTCCCCCTCCCAGCCCACCCTCTGCTCCCCAAGCTTGGTAAATATTTAAATATTCTTGACAGAGCTTCCCACAGAAGCAACCATGAACATCACCAACCAAAATACCCCAAATATGAAATTATGATGGAAAATTGTTTAGAATCACATCACCACAGAAAAAGGACACTTGAACTTGTCTCTCCCACATCCTGGATACTAATAGATAGAAAAAGGGACATATATTTTTCCTTTGGTTTTGCCAGTGTATCTTAATATAATTTTTTCTCTGACCAGCTTTTCAGCAAATACCATTCGAATCTGTAAATGGTTTCTAGACAATAAAACCAACATCTTTTCAACAAAACTTTCATTTGCCACTGAGAGGAAGGAAAAATCACCCAGTTCTGTTTTGCTACATGCATGTGAGCTGCAATGGGCTTGAACCCTAGTGTGAAACTCTCTGAGCCTTGGCCCAGCACAAACACTTGAGGGACCTCAGACCAATGGTCAGAAAGTCCTAACGTACCAACTTCATTCTGTGAACATTTCCTGTGACAAAGGGTAGGATCCAGGGCAGGGAGAGGGTTATATCCCCTCCCATTCTACCGGAGTGGTGAACAGCACCTCCCTTGCACACCCCCATGTGTTATACTCCACGTCTCCTTGTCACGCTCGGTATAATGTTGTTTCTGTGCTGTGAAGGGTGTCTGGCTCTCCCTTTGGCTAATCACTGAGCACCAGAGGGTCCTCTCTGGAGCTTGAGAACTTGACCTTCAATGACACCCATTTGAAGGGATGCAGATACATGTGGCTTCCCTCACTCATCCCTACTCACCCCAGGAGTTCTTCTTTGATGCCCTGTCGGCACAAGCTTTCAGACAAAAGATACTGGTGAAATCAACAACAGCAAAAGGAATGTGGCCTTCTGGCCTAACAGCCTTTGATTGATATTCTTTATTTCAACAAAACCTTAACTTGGTTAAAAATACAGTGTACAACCTGTTTTGGCATTTCCAGGCAGGACATGTCTGCAGAACTAGCAGGGTCACTGAGGCAATGTCTTTCAAAACAAATAATGGGTCTCGCTTTCAAAATCACAAGGTCGCTTTATCTGTACGTATTTCTTCTGTAGTCTGCCAAGCCGCTGCTTTAAAAAATAATCATGTCAATACTCTTATTTACTATCTGCCTTACAATAATGCCCAGAGGCCCGACAAACTAAGAGTCTCCTGGTGCCAGATGCCTAACAAGTCACAGCCCCTGCCCCGCAGATCTTCCTGTCCCACCAGGCTGTTTGCAGACAGGGATTTGGAGTGCAGAGCCAAGGGAAAGCTGAGACCGCACAAGCAGACAGCTCAGTACAGAGAGGAAGGCTGAAGCTTGTTTTGAGTGCCCTCACACATCCCTCTCGGAAACAAGAGCCCCTTTTCCCAGAAGGTCGTCCCCTTAATGCCTTCCTACATGGCGCTTTCTGCATGAGTTTCTCCTCTGCTGTAGGAGCATGCTGACCACAACGGCCAGTTCCTCATCCCCTCAGAAAGGGGGTAAGCAACACCAGCCCCCTGGCAGACGTCAGACGCTTCACATAACCACCCTTATGCACAGGAGACACAGGGACCCTTCACACGCTCTTC
>NW_010432276.1:911-7696 GCF_000710305.1 Buceros rhinoceros silvestris | reverse complement strand
AGACCCAGGGCTCCTTCACACTCTCTTCCTGCTCTCCACGGGAAATTTCATATTCCCTTTCCCCCCTAAGAAAAATTGCAACTCCCTGACATGAAACTGGAAGCATTTAAAAGCTCAAACTGCAGCTGGCATCTACTCTAGGACAAATTTTGATCCCTTTAATGAAGAAGTGCCAGAATGTCCATGAGAGATAGGGAGTCAGGAGAGATTTCGTGTGCAGAGACCTCTGCCCTACAACAATATTTTACTGAAATGCTAACTGTAATACCGAGGTACTTTACAGCTCCACCCTTTGGAAATTATTTTCTTAGAGAAGAGGAAAAATGTTTAATACCCTGGTTTTCTAACAGCTATTCGGCCCCCACTTGCAAACAAAATTTTTCAAAATATTTTCCTTTCCTGTCACACCCTCTTTCATGTCTTTGGGTGTCAGCAACTTCTTCTCTCTGTTGCAGCAGCACTGCCTTCCACTGGCACGCCTGGCTCCTGCTGCTCTCACATTAGGAAGGAATCATTTATTGTCCTTTGCAAAGCCTGCCAGGTACTCCCTCATGACAAAAAGCCCCAACTACACTTTAGGCAGAGCAGGTACTCCTGCTCCTGCACAGTTTGAGTTGGTTAATGAATAGTGCAATATCAGGATATCGCAATATTTGAAAGACACACGTCCAAAGAAACCAGACGAGTGCAGGGAATTGTACTTACAAGCCAGGAAGGTGGAATGTGTTTCTTTCCAAGTCTGTCTTTAGTGCATCCTAACTAATGGAGAACCTTTCTGCAACCTACAAAAATGGGCTGTTGATGACCTCACACCCGCTTTTGTTTCTGCAAATCCTGACACCTTCATCACATGGCCTCTCAAGTTGCTATGTGAGGCACTCATTGCCAGTGCAAATTGCATTTATCTTCATAACCTGCATTCAGATGAGTGCTTTGTATACGTGAAGGATACCTCTCTAAAACAGAGAAGGTAGCAGTCATCTCTGGAGACTGGCAATAAATGAAGAAGCATCAAAATAAACAATGAAAAATTTGCATCTGGAGATTTTCACTAATGCATACAAAAAACTTGCCTGTCTATTCTCAAACTGGAGCATGATTAAATACTGAAGTGATGAACCTAATCTTTCTTAATGAGGTCGTGTCTGCTTAGCTGCTCATAACATGTTTTAGGGGTGTGGTTTTTTGGCTGGCAGGACTTTTTACCTGTGTTGGTGCCACTAATACCATATAATCAAGTTGCCTCCTAGCTTTCATTTGGATAAACTAGACTTGGTCTTCTCAAGAATAAACATTACGACAGATACCAGGAATTGTAGCGTTCATTAAGACACATTAACTAAATTGCTTTCACTGATGAGAGTCCTATCTGAAACTCTGGAGAACAAGTTTTGCACATAAAAAATATTTTGAAGGAGCCAAAAGCTGCAGTCCAGTAATAGTAATCTGGAAGCCTCTGCAATTTAAGATGAATGAATGTGTGAGCAAGATCTTCAGTCACCACAAACTGATTCTGGCAGAACTACAGCGATTTGCATCATTTGAAAATGATCTGGCCCAAAATAGACATTATCTTTCAGTAATTCTAAAACAAACAAACAAGAAAACAAACAAACAAACAAACAAGTTATTAGTTAAACTATTCCAGAAAGATACTACTGAAAAATGAAGCCTGTATTCTCCTTGGACTAGCTGATCTGTAACAGCAGTATCAAGGCATAAAAATGGCCTGCTCAGTGTACCCTCAGTCTAAATACCCTCATATCCTTCTACTATTCCCAGACAGGTAAGTAATTGTTTAGTCAAATATGCTGATGCCCAGCCCTGGAACTGAAAAAGCAGAGGATGGGACCCCATAATCATTGTCCTGGGGTGCACGCATCCAAAATCAATGCGGCCTCGGGTTATTTTATATATGGAATATCATGGCCTTTTATATAAAAGCCACATTTAATGTGAGAGCAATTAATCACTCTACATTCCTCCTCTGAAGGTGCGGTGTATTTACTCACCCCTATGTACTGCCTTGGCTGTATTCAGAGAAATGTGCCTGTAGTTATGAACCAGCCGTATCTCACTGAAGGATCTACTTTGTTATCAGGGCTATGTTTTGCCCAACACCATTCTTCCTCCACAGCTAAGCAGATGAGATACGACCGACTCACGCTCAGCAGACATCCATTATTAGAGTTCCATCTCTGACTGGATGGCATTTCTCAAGCTGCCTCTTTCTGATTTCCTGTGCTACACAAGTATCATTGCTTCCTTGAGGCTGTAGGAGATGTCGGATTGTCCACTCTGTTCGACTGAAAGCCCCTGGACACAAAACAGCTGCGTAGAGAACCATCGCTTTTACAGAGATAGATGGTTAGGAGCTGCTAGAGGCTGAAGTCCAGAACCACTTTGTTACCAGTGATTTATGTGACATCCTTAATTTCTAAAAGCCAGCTGCTTACAAAAACAGCTAAAACTAAAGAGGCCAGACTCTAACCTTGGTTATGTCAGTTTATCTCTGCAGTTACCCCCAATTTACACCAGGTAAGCAGAGATCAGAATCTATCTCTGTCTCACTTTGTCTTGGCCGTAAATAAGCCCATTAGAGTTTGTCCCGATGATGTAATGTTTTAATGCAATACCCCACATCTATTTGTGTCAGTGGAGCTGCTGTGGGGGCAGACAGAGCTAGGATTAGCTATTTACCATGTTTCTCACAGAGGGCAAATTAAAGTTTTATTCCCAGCCACCGTCCCCATGTTCTTAACTCTCTGCTCCAGACAGCTGCTTGATGGTTGTTCCAAATGTGGTGTTAGGGGCAAACCACAGCGATACATCCTGCCCCTTGAGTCTGGAAAATCCCAGAGTGAGACAGCATGGACAGTGATCATGCTCTTTAGTACAGTACACTTTTAACTATAAAGCCCTAGGATTACAGGGCAGGAGGAGTTTGTCACTCTTGGCTAGGCAGCAGCCAGAGGGATGGCTTTTCAAACAGAAACATCTTAAAGGCAGTTGCTACAAATCTGGACTGTAACTAGCCACACAGGAATTTTGTGTACAATTGAAACATTAAACAGTCTTTTAACCATCTGCAGCTAAAGATATGAATACTTAAACACATGAGGAACCAGGCTGCAATAGAAGGAAAAATCAGGTTGCAGAAGAAGAAAATTTGGTGCTGGCTATTGGGATGTGCTGATTGCCTTCTGTGAAAAGTTAGTTTCTATCTATCTCTACGGGAAGAGAAAGCATACCCACTGGGTAGTATCTACGTGATACCTACATGTAGAGGTCCTTGGTTTACATCCAGAATGAGAACACAAAATACTGCTGCTTCCCTCATTTGCTTGTAAATGTCACAGTAGTGTTTACTGAATTTTCCCCTGAATTTTTTTCGGGTGCAATAAACCAGTGTGAATCTCAGCTTTCATATTAAAAAATAGTAGTATTCTGCCCCTCGGTTGCAGGGAAATGCTTGAAAACATATACTAAGTGAAGACTACTGGTGCAAAGAGTAAAAAAAGGAAATACGACCCTAAAATTGGAGCAAAACAAGGTTTGAGAGAGGTCCTCAGGAACTAGAAAGCAGTGCCCACGCAACCCCTGTCAACCTCTCACACGCATCCAGAGTGCTGCTAGTGTGTGTGGCTGCCGTGTGTGCTGTGGCACAGCAGTCCTTTGCCACCCCATGTTAATTTGGGAAGTTACCTGAAATTCTGAGAGACTCAGAGGCTGCAGCCCTCGCTGGGTTTGCTCAGTTCATTCACAGTTTCCAGTGAATCTACAAAGCGTGGCTTTGCTAGAGAAGCCAGAACAAAATGCTGCAAACAGCCCGGGCACAACTTCTGCAATGGTTACAGAGAAGGAACGAAACAACCCTCCTAGCCTGGCCCCTGTGAGTAGACCATACAAGAGCAATAAAACAGGCATCCTATGGGGATGCTTCCATCCCAGTGTCTTGCCTGCAGGCCAGCGTCCCGTGTTCTTCTGCTACAGCTACAGATGGTCCCCTGCCAGCTGCAGGGAGGGCCCATCCCCTTTCAAGGTCCTCTGCTTCCACTTCTTCAGCTTGCTGCTCTCCAGCTTCCTGCACAGCCAGATCCCAAGCTTCTGCCTCCGCGCCGCTGCTCCTGCTCTCCTGCAGTTTCCCATTGACTGGGGCCCCTTCTGCCTGGAGGTGGTTAGAAACTGGTCAGTAGGAGGAGCCACCTCGTTCAAACCAAGTATCTCCAAGAAAAGGCATCCAAGTCAAGAAAGCCTGACCTTAGAAAATGGGTGAGTGTCCTATGCCACACGCTAGCAAATTTCTCTCTCATTTTATGCCCCAACAGATATTCAGTTACTCTCATAGAGAACCAGAGCAACTTTGAGCAGGAAAACTGTGAGAAAGTTTCAGCTCTGGGCTGTGGAAATATTCCTACTGGATATGGGAGAAGCAGTTTCATATCTTTGCTATAAATCTGGCAACTCAAACCCAATCTCCACAGCCCGAATTAGGCACTTTCACCTTCCCAACATTCAACGGCAGGTCTCTGACTTTCTACCCATTATCACCTCTTTTCTTTACAGGTTGAATCTCCCTCACAGATACCAGATGAATATTGGTGACTTCTGCAGACCACCAGACTCTTCCTTCGTACTCATCCTTCATTAAAGCAAGAAATGCACCTTACAAAAGAGTAAAGTCTTCAAATAATTATAAAACAATTATGTAAATAATAATCCAGCACCTCTAAACACTTTTTAAAAAGAGAAGGGAACATCTGACTTCATTAGAGACAAAACACATGGCTCATTCTGGGTACTTTCCGTCAGTATATACCAACACAGCAGGTACATTCCCTGTGCCTTGAAAGAGGCACCGCACAAGATTAGGTTGTTATTTTTGTGGAATGTCCTTGTCCGTATTTCTCAGCCGTGTTCCAGCTCATGAGGGAGGGCATGACCGTTCAGCTTTATGAATGAATAATGTCAGCATTTGATTGATTCACAGGCAGTCTGCTGAAGCTGATGCCATTTGTTAAATAAAAATACATGCAGAAATTAAATGCCAATCCTTTCTTGTCCCCTTCCAGCAATCAGAGCTGGCCTTCACATGAATATCAGCTGGTTTGTAACACCATGTAAGTGGAATGTTAAGGATGTAACATTTTTAGCTATTCAAGCACTTGGGTGAAACTCATGACTACTTCTTGAGCACGCAATGTGATTGAGAAGCAGACACTCCTCGCAATACTGAGTGTGTCAGAAAGAACACCATCATAATTCTACAGCATTGCCTGATTTCAGCAATCGAAACGAGGTCACTCACACAATTCTACAAAAGAGCTTTACACACTGCATAATTCAATAGTCCTGAAAACCCATAGAGGATGCAATTTTATGGCACTGATGAATCCACATGGAAGCTTTGGTGCTAGCATTATTCTTCCAACACACTGAGTAATATCTTTCTCCACGTGGAGACCTGTAGTGGGACTGTTACAGATCAAGGTGCTGCTCAACATTAGCTCAGGAGCAGGACCAAGTCCTTCAGGTCACATTAGAATTGGCATGTTAAGTTGAGAAATCTGAGTGTTAAGAAAAGAGTTTGAAGAATTGTTGTCCTGTCATAGCAGGTTACAGATGTCTGCCATGCAGAGCTAAATTTGTTTCTGCTTTCACTGTTAGAAAATTAACTCTTATTCCATGGCCCACACTCTTGAAAACTTAAAATTTGCAATGTTAAGGCAAATTGGTTACATGCATCAGGTACTACTTCGAGTATTTTTGTCAAAACCATCAATAAAACCTAATCCTGACAAGTGACCATTTCTGACCCTGAGGTAAATCCCACCACACCCACAAAAGACAGAGGACCTTAATTCCAAGTAGATAGGGCTTTATTTTCCATAGTAATTGATATCTAAACTAAAATCCAAATATCAAGAAAATGTTTAACCTGATTTTCTTCATGCATTGTGCATTTCATGTGTTAAGTTCAAATGCATTACCACAAAGATCATAAATCTAAACGTAATTCAGAAATGTTTCATTCACAGACCAGTACTCCCATTCTTCTTGCTCTCTTATGAAAACTTTATCTGCAACTGCACACAAAAAAAAAAGAAAAAAAGAAAGAAAGAAAGGAAAGAAAACTCATAACAATTCCTCTCAAGAGCACTGGGAAATGAAAAAGACTACTTGTGAGTTACAGCCATATTTCTCCAGTAACCCCCAAGGAGCCTGGAGGTGTTCAAACAGCTAAACCTGGGAAAGCAACAGCAGGAGCAACGCAGAGGAGAAAATGAAAAGGAACACGTATGCAACTACCACCCTGTGGACCAGAGCAGTCTAGCCAGCCCTCCTTGCATTGCTGCTGAGGTAGCCAGACAACCTCCTTCCTCCTTGGTTCTGTCAAACTCACCATTTCATTGTCAGTGCTCTAGGACCTAAGGAAGACAGTCTTCTGATCGATAACCGTGAAACGCCTGGGGACTCCGGTCTCCATCCCAGCATTGGGTGATGCAGAGCTCCACTTCCAGTTAAATGCACAAAACTGACACCAGCAGCCTTGAAGCTGAGGGTGCATTCAGTAGTTTTACATCAAGTGTTGCAAGCACTTCAGCTCCTTCCCCTAACTGCTCCAAGGATAACTTGAGGTGCTGGAGCGTGCCCAAAGAAAGGTGACAATGCTGGTGGAGGGTCTAGAGCACAAGTCTTATGAGGAGCAGCTGAGGGAACTGGCGTTGTTTAGCCTGGAGAAAAGGAGGCTGAGGGGAGACCTTATCGCTCTCTACAACTCCCTG
>NW_010432276.1:0-742 GCF_000710305.1 Buceros rhinoceros silvestris | reverse complement strand
GTAGAGAGGCGGAGGTTGGTCTCTTCTCCCAAGCAATAACCGATAGGACGAGAGGAAATGAACTCAAGTTGTATCAGGGGAGGTTTAGGCTGGATATTAGAAAGAAAAAATTCCTTCACTGGAAGGTTTGTAAAGCATTGGAACAGACTGCCATGGAAGTGGTGGAGTCACCATGCCTGGAGGTATTTGAAGGACATGTTAATGTGTTGCTGAGGGACATGATTTAGTGGTGATTTGGCAGTGCTGGGTTAATGGTTGGACTTGATGATCTTAAAGGTCTCTTCCAACCAAAATGATTTTATGATTCTATAACCACATAATCTGGCCTCCACATGGTGTTTCTGTTCTTCAGCTCTGCAACACGGACACTCTCAGACAATTCCATAATCTACAGAAATTTCCCAGACATAACCTCTTTTCTCAGTGCCTTTTCCATTCCTTGTGCCATTCACCAAATGTAGACCACATTACAAAGGAAGGTTAGCCTAGAGTTAATCAGACATCACTCTCCATCCACTGGTCTTCCAAGGTGAACAAAAGGGCTTGTGCACTCAGCAGCACAAACCTACCCCTCTGAGAGGATCCTCTGTCTGCTTGAAACATCTCAGGGAGTTCTGGATTGTTACCCTTAGTGGTCGCTAACTTGTTTCTGCAATGATTTCCTTTCTCATCTTTCTCTTCCTCTCTCTGCCCAACGTGCAGTTCTGGCTACTGAAGGCTGTGCTGCCATTCAGTGAGACCT
>NW_010432275.1:0-539 GCF_000710305.1 Buceros rhinoceros silvestris | reverse complement strand
AACTCTGAAGCTCAGGTATTAAAACAGAACCGACAAAGGACACTTCTAACTTCACCATCAATACAAACCCCGAAAACCAACTGCTGATAGAGCCTGCTCTTCATCGCTCACCTCTCTCGTGGCCCCTCTGGTGCCAATAATCCACTTTGCACCTTCAAAATAAAGAAAAACAAACAAACCGTAATGCAGTCGTAGAGCCACCACTCCCGCATTCCCTCCAACGCCACACACCGATCCACCTGCTCACGGCGCTCTGCTCGCCACCTCCATCGCTCCTCAGCACACATCCCATCCCTCTGCATCTGGAACACAAGAATAATGGCACAAGTCACTCAGAGCCTGAGCTACAGCTTCAAAGCCAGAGCTCTGGTTTCCGTTCAGGAAAACCACCTAGAGCCCAGCTGCAGCCTCACGTGCAAAACAAGAGAGACCAAACTCTACGCCCCACACACCCCAGCCTTAACACCTTGAAGGTTCAACCTGCTTCACTCCTGCTCAACAGCCCCTTCCACACGACTCCCATCATCTCTACAAAACGC
>NW_010432274.1:26475-44117 GCF_000710305.1 Buceros rhinoceros silvestris | reverse complement strand
CCGGCTGCGTTCACCGCAGCTGCGGGCAAGGCCACGCTTCCCTCTGCTCGCCTTCCCCCGACTGTTTGTTATGGCCCGTTCCACCGCTACCTGCGAGCGCCCAGCCGGTGCCTTGGGTGCCTCTTCCAGCCCCTCTTGCTGGTGACACACGCTCAGCATTCTGCTTCTCCCAAAGATGCCTTCTCATCCTTTCGGCTCCTTAGGCACGTCGCTGTTTCTTTTGTAGACTAAAGGCTACTTTTCCAGACGTGTTTTTGTGTCCCTGAAGTCCTTTAAAGGTGGTTCTAATTTGGGGTTTTTTTTCTTGTTTTTTTTTTTTTATTCCTTTCTCCCTCTCTTTCTCCCTACAGAACGTGTTGTTTGAGGCTGTTCTTTGTAAGTGTCAGTTGGTGATTAAGTTGGAAGGTAGTGAAATCTTAAGAAATGTTGCGTAGGCAAAATAACCTCTCTTTTCCTCTCCTGTGTTGTGGATTCTGATGATTTATTAGGTTTTTAATTTAAAGATGAATTCAGTGAAAACGTTTGACACATGTTGAAGAGACTGATAAACATTGTGGGATTTCTGGCTTTGGGATTATGTTGTTGTTAGGAAAGCTGAAGTGGAAGTTATCCCCTTCTGCCTCATCTCTCTAGAATCTGGAGACTATATTATTCCTGATTTTATTTTGAGGGGACCTGCCTGCAGTGTCTGACAGCTTACGGGCAGTTTACAGGCTGATTAGAATTTAACTGAGTCATGGCACTATAAATGTTCAGAGATACTGTAAAGCTTTATTTAACAAAGAGTGCAAATCCAGTCTGCGCAGATCCGTGGGGAGGAAGCAGTCACTTGTGGAAAGGGGGTGGTGTATCCCCGAGCGAGTAGTAGAAAACCAGTTCTTTAATATTCAGATGCGATTTACTGTTTTGGGGGCTGACACTAGAAAGTGACACATTAAGGTGCCATATGACAACAGCTTTTTGAACTGAGGATATCTTGCGGTTAAAATCTGATTTAATGGCAGCTGAGTAACTGTTGTTATAAGGGCAACAAGAGTGGACATCTCGGAGCGCGAAAGTTCTTATCCAGAACAATGTTCAGGCAGGTCTGGGGCTTCAGCTGGCTGGCGCAACTGTCTTCCCAAACTTGTGGTCGAGAAGTCTAACTTGTTATCAGTGGTCTCTCGAGATAGAATTGATCTTGACACCGCAAGACAGCAAGTTTGTCATGAGCAAAATGCATACATAAGGGTGTACGTTTTCTGTTGAGCAGGATGGAAGAGGTAACAAGTAGTGACTGTGTTTCAGGTGGGAGTGAAATCTGACCTCCTGTTAGACTGGCCTACAGTTCTGAGTTACCTAATGAGTGAGAGCTGTTAATGGTTTTTGTAGACCATGCATGCAGAGAATGCAAGATGCTGTCAAATGCCACACTTTACTGGAGGATTTTTTTTTTACTGGTTTTGGGGTAGAAAATTACCAGATGAAAATGCTCTTCCTTGCTGCTCCCCATACTTATTTTTCTGAAGTAAACGATATGCCAACCAAAATTGGGGGAAAATGAAACAGCCAAAATTTATTACAGTCATAAAAACTATGTTGACAAAGAAGTAAAAGTAAACTAATATTTTTAATTGTAAACTTACATGGGTGATGTAAATGCTGGCTGTATCACCTATAGCGTTCAATAGCTGTGTTCAGGGTGAATCTGTTCTGTAAAAGGCACCAAGGAAAATTTCTTTTTTTTGTTTTTTTTTTTTTTCCAGGTGATTCAGTGGAGGTTATGGAACTCAGACATGAATTAACTTTATGGTGATCATATTTGTCTGTAGGTCTTAATGTGGGATTGATTTAAAAGAATTTACAAAGGCTTGCTTGCTTAAAGCTTATTTTGTCTTTTCAGAGCTAACTTCATTTTTCAGGCTTTGAGCATTGGCAGAAGGTTTCTGTAATACCATCTCTGTTATTGTTAGCAGCAAGAGCACTGTTGTTTTTACCAGTGACAGTGCGGGACAGTACTGTATTAAAAGATGGACGATGTTCTGCGTTGTGCTGAGCACACGTATAAACTTGCCCAAGGCAAAGCCAGAGTTGTGTTTCCCGCAGTCAGCTGTCTTGTTCGAGGGTTGCGCTTTGACACCACCTTGCAGGGTTATCAGAGGAGACATGAAGATTAGTATTTTGTTAAGTTTTGAAAAGCTATTCTAAAATTGCCTGAACCTCAAAACCCAAATGGCTTGTGTGGTTTGGTTTTGGTTTGTGGGTTTTTTTTTTCCCCTGTATGTGAACGTAGAGGGAGCAGAGAGGGGTCCAGAAGAGAGACTGGGGAGGGTGTGGGATTTCTAGCTGGGTACCTGGTGTGGGGACACAAGCCCCTTTAGGCCTAGGGCTTTGTTTGCTGACCTCCCCACCCTGTCATGGGGCCTTCAGGCAGGGGTGGCTGAGCTCAGCTGGGCTCATATCCCAGCTGCTGGGTGGCACATGCTGAGCAATGGGCTCTGTGGTGAGCAATAGGATAACTGTCCTATGGATTAAAAATATACCCTTTTGGGACAAGAAGTGCAAATTTTTAAGAATAAATCATTACTGCTCAGCAGGGGTTTAATGACAGGCAAGCGGGAAGATAATGTAGATAGGGAGTCAACCCCGAACAGGAGGAAGAGGTATGAAAGAATATGCACAAATGTACAAAAAAGATAAAATGCATAAACTTGACAGCCTGTCTAAAGAGTCTTAAACTAAAGACAGAAAGGTTAGTGGTAACAGCGTTTGTGGTTTAGTACTCCTGCCGACAGGCAAAAGCGATAAGAACACCAGCTGTCTGAACTGTACTGGCCTGCCTATGGTAAATATGAGAAAAGTTATGAGGAAAGTATTTAAAAGGCTTGTGACATTGCTTTTGGATATTACAGTATTAGAGTTTTGCTAGTTGCATTTGAAAATACTGAATTGGAGAACAATGTTCTGTGGTTGGCAGGTAGTGCTTTGGGTGGAGATCTGTGAGCACGTGAAAACTTTCTTGCATTCCCCAGTGGGAAGATTTACCTCAGGAAAAGTGGCCAGAAGGATTCTTTTGGTAAAGATGAACACCTCAGTGTTTCTGGATTATGTATTTCAAATACTTAGAAATGTTAACGGACTTATATAGCACTCCAGAGAATTAGTTTGGTTTGATGGTTGAAGAAGGACAATAGGAACTAAGGCTCATGTAAATAAATATGTGTAGAAAAGGGAAGAAGCAGTTGCTAGCCACCTTAGTTTGGGTCCTAGCATAGTCTTCTCATACTTAAATTGTTACTGGAGCTCATTGCTTCTGTTTAATTGCCTGCCTTAAGAGAAACTGTTTTCATACCACTTATTTTTAAATACTGTTGTCTTCAGCAGAAGAAAACCAATTTTGCTTATAGACAAAATAAGATTAAAAGCAGAAGCTACAGATCTTCTGTTAGTCATTGGTTTATATGAGTTTGAGTTTAGTGTAAAAAAGAAGCTCAGTGTTGGGAAAGACTTCTGGTGTGCTCCTTCCTCTGGAGAAGGAAAGTTGTGAGGGATTCATTGTGAGTTGAGTGTTTCAGTCTTGACCAAAACTATTATTTGAAAACAAGTAAGGGAGGATTTAATTTCCCCCCCAAGAAGTGCTTGATGAATTCCTGTGATGAAATGTGTCAAAGTGCTACATCTTGCTCACAGAAGAATAGTATTTTTGTTCTTGTTGGTGCTAGGCTGATACTGCTGCTCTGATGCTGATTTTTTTCACAGTTAACTTTTAATATTCAAGGCTCTGGGCTTTCTCCTTCTTCTCTGTGCCCCATCCCACTATGAAAATGGAGTGGGAAAGGAAATTGAAAAGGCTTTTTCACTGATGTAGAAAGCAGTGCAGAGTGTCCTATTGGCATTTGTGTCATCACCTATCCCACTTTCAGTGGTTTATAATATGAAACAAATCAGCATTCAAAGAAAGGTGTTCAAAGCAAATGATCCAAATGTGAAGTTTCTGTGAATAAAGTATTGTAGAATAGCCTTTTTTCTTTTTTCGTTTTTAAAACATTGTTGAAGGAATATGGAATTTTCCCTAGAAATAGCAAATTCTTTTGTTCTCTTTTCTCTAAATTCTTATAAACCTTTTATAGTTGCTTGAAACAGTGCAGAAAAGACTGTTTCGTGGTGACCTAAAGGAAATCCTGTCTGTACATTAAGCCTTGATGGCAATACAGTGTAGGGTGTATGTTGGTTTCATTTTGTTTTTTCCCTTACTAGATAGAAATCTGTCTTCTTTTGGAAATAGGAATACTTGTATAAAACCACTTGTCAGTGGTGGAAAACGTTTTGTCTACATCTACAGTATAGAAGAGAAATTCTAGAATTAACTTTTTCTCAAGGTGACTTGAAAGGTGAAAAAACATATATATTAAAGTGTTGCTTTCTTCTGCTATGAGGGACCTCTTGTCCCTTTTTAAGTTTGATGACAAAAAATTCCACATCCAGCTTACTTGCCCCTTCAGTGAAATGGGGTTGGGAGGGCTTTGAACCCACTTTTGTCTCTGTACCTGTTATTTCTCTATTTATTTTGACATTGGTGGTAGCTCCAATTTTTTGTTTTTTTCACTGGTTGAATCCAAATGTTGAGGATTACTACTGTTCTGTGGTGCAAATTAGCTTTTTATTTTGTGGTGTGTATAGGGGAAGGATTTGAAGTAGTGTCTACGTGCAGTATTTCAAGGTATTTACTTATACTTTGGCTTAATTTGATCTATTGCTTTTGTTGGATCTTGATGCTGTCAGTAGTCCAGCATGTTTCTGTTAGTTCATGTACCTGAACGCTTTGAGTAGGTCTTTTTTTGGATGATGATCAATCTATCAATACCTGTATCTTACAATCCCCCTCCCCGCCCTCATCAGGTAGCACATTGCAGTGGTCAGAGTTAGATGTTTTCCCTAAGCTGGCTCTAGCCCAAGTGGTTTTGTGCAAGGGGGAGATGTTGAGCACTACCCCTAATGCACACGCTTCCCACTCTGCCCCTCTTCACCCTGCATGCCCATGGCCACCTGTAGGGTCCTCTGTGTTAAGAGAAATTATGTGTTTGTACACAGTTAGTGTACAAGGTGTAGCTAAAGGTGTGGAAAAGAGGAGAATTCTCCTGCTGCCAAGGAAGGGGAGGGGAAAGTTCTGCCAAACAGGAGAGAAAGGTTTTTGTATTTGGTATTTTAAAATATATTTTATTCGAGTTAAATCTGACTCTTTACATATAGTAAACGTGCTGCTTGAGTGGAAACTTGGTGACAGAAGATTTAACATAACCTTTAGTAATGAGACTTGCCACAAGAACAAGGCTGAAATAATATAAAAAAACAATGATCTGGGCTAGCTGTAAGTTTGCATCTTTTAGCAAAAGTTCAGTTATGAATAATAGGGAAGTGCTTAGAAGGATTTTTAAGGTGGTGCTTGTGCTGGATACCATCTTTCCAAAGCAAATATAATTTCTGCTGGTTTAGTTTTTTCTAATTTTGTGATATTTAGCATTCCATTCACCAGTTATACTATGCTCTTGTCTCTTCCTTGTGTGTATATATAAATATTTAAATTAATAGGGGCTCTTAAAAAATATGATTTTGATGTTCATATGTGAAAGTTTGACTTGTTAAGCAGTAATCACTGCATACGAAGGAGGGCTTTCATGTTACAGCTGATCTTTGAATGAAGGGAATAAAGAGAGGGATGGCTTTGAATCAGAGTTGAACATGGATTTTGTTCTTACAGAAATACTGTCCACTTTGTCAGTAAAAGTCTAGACAATGCAAGTTGTTTCTACTTCCTTTAGTGGTGGTTCTGTTGGGAAGATTTTGATTTCTGAAGTTTGGAGTTACATTTTTCTTCTGAAATAAAAATGTTATTTGCAGTTCTGAAATAAACCATCACTTCCTGTTACATCAACAGTGAGAAAGTAGATAGAGGTATATGGAATAGGAAAATTTCATATGTGGACTTTCATAGGGCAATTTCTACTGTTCTTTTCAGGTCAAGCATGGAACTGTTGAGGAAAAAAAATTAATGCATCCTTGGACTCCTGAAGGAAGAGCTTTCCTGATGGGACCATTTTCAAAGTAAATAATTTGTTTGGGTTTTTTACCTTGTCTGTTTTGTTTTAGGGTTTCTTCTTTTTCTCCCCAAATCTGTCAGACAGCTGTCTGCCATGTGTAGGTGTTTTAGTATTATAATATGGTATAAAGTGATAAATTTTCAAGTTAATCCCTCTCTTAATATAAGACTTATTTTAGTGTCTGCTGATTAAAGAAAAATAAGTATTTCAGTAGTGTTTGAACTTTTTGCATTGAATTTGCTGGTAAGTCCTGAAGATTTAGCCTGCTTGTTTGGGAGGCTGCTAAATAGAGAACTTGATTTACATGTAATTTCAGAATGAAAGAGAAGATTAAATTTACTGTGTTACAACCTCTCTTTTTTTTTTTTTAAATAAAACAGATCCAAATTGAGCTTCTGTGGCAAGGGGCTGTCACAGTAAAATCATTATTAGATATTGCATTACAATGGCTCGCAGACGTTTAGCACCACTGACGTTTTGTTTGGATCTTCTCCCTTGGTTCCCCTTTCCTAAATCCTATTTTTCTTTGATACTGGGGAATAATTCCCTGAGTGTTGTCCAGTGATTGCTTATGTATACACACTTTGGTTTGTGAGTAATTTTATTCACTTGAGTAGCCCCACTGTACTCAGTGGGCCTACATGCATGCCTAAGAACTTGAGAATGCTGATGAGCATAAAGAATACAATTTGGGCATGTAATGGTTGACAAGCAGTTGTTGTTTTGTTTCTGGACTCTCTTAGGACTCATTTACATTGCCTCCAGTGGCAACTTTTGTGAGCATTAGTAGGGAAGGTCTAGAAGCTGGAGGCAATCATACCAAATCCCAGCCTGCAAAACTTCTCGCATATCTGTTGTAATGACACAGATAGCAGATGCAAGGATATATATTTTTTTCTTTTTCTGATAAATCTGTGTGTGGCTTGACTTTGTTGCATTGAATATAGCATTGGTATGTGTACCGCAGCTCAAACATCTCCAACATAACAGGATATAGCAAAGTGCAGTAATTAGAAAATATCTTCAGTTTTTAAATTGAGGAGATATGGATTTATCCAGAATTGGTGTTCTGGAAATAAAGGGAAATCAAGATGAGGGATGTATTTTTTTTTTTTCCCCATAATGTTTCTTATTTGACTCCTGAAAAAAAGTCTATCATAGCTGTAGTGCTTTTTGGTTGCCTGAGCAATTGTGTTTACAGCAAAATTAATTGTGTGACTTGCTAATCTCAGAATCAGTAAGATAGGCACTTTGGAAATAAACTATAATTCATTAGCTATTTAAGACATGAGAATTGTTGTGATCAGCAGCAGATGGTCAGTTATACAACCTTAACAAAACTTAGTAGGCAGTGGCTTTTGTGGCAACAAACTTTTTGAAATCTTTAACATTTTCAAATATAATAAAAGTAATTCAGAGCTTTGTTTCAAGATTGTTACCACTGTATGAAAGCAGTTCTGCAGAAGTACAAGCTATAGATAAGGGTCTTGCACTAAATATTCAGCTTGTCAGTAAGGTTGTTAACCTAAAGATTTGGGAATGTGTGTTTGTAAGTGTATACGTGGTTGGTAATCCTGACACAGCTCGCATTCTTCTTTCCATTCTAACCAACATTATAAAAGAGTTAAGTGCTGTGTCCTGATTTTTTTTTTTGGGGTGGAGAACTGGTTGTTGGATATTAGCACTAACTGTAGAATACCTGTGTTGCTCTACAAGTTTGCTTTGTATTCCATTGCAAATAGGTTTAATGTGGAGTACGGTAGAGTTTTGTCTTGATCAGAGGTTTGTTTTTGTCACTGGAATTAGATTTCTTGTTTTAACTCTTGAGTTACGGACCATTAGGATGCTCTTTCTCCGAAGGAGTACTGCTTACTGCAACATAACTGTTGATCTTGTTGATGGTGTGTAACCTTCATGAAGTATGAGGTGTAAGAGGGGAAGGCAGTCATGCTGAAGTTGAGGTTACATCAAAGGAAAAGCCTGTAGCAGTAAGCTAAAATTTATAAATTATGTCCTTCTTTGTTTATGCAAGTCTGAAGAACTTCAAAAGGTGCAACTCATGAGAAGATAGAGATAGGAATTAGAAACTAGTGGTAATTGTAACAATCTTTACAAAAGCACAAGGTGGTGACTCAACATGAGTGAGGTTGGCAGAGGCAGCCTTTAATTGAGGAGAAACTGTAAACCAATTATGTCTTATTTTTAATGATAGATTTCAGAGAACAGGAAATTAATGTAGTATGATCTTGGCTGATAGTATGTGCTTTTCTTATTAGATAAAACCCCAAAAGCCTGAGAATATGAAGTTGCAGACAGAAGTTTCGCTTTTTCTTTTCTTTCTTCCTTTCTCCTCTGAAGATGGAAAAAGTAGGCTATGCAAGTAAGTTTCTTCGTTCAGTGAAGAAACTCCGCTATCTTTGCTGCGAAACTGATTAGTGTTTGGGTATATTTTGTCCTTGGGACCAACATAATGCTTCCATTTTGTCACCCTAGGAAATTTGGTAAAGGAATTGGTAACTTGCAGGGTAGAGAAATGTCCCTCATTCTTTCTGTAGCTTGGCATTTAGTATTTTACAGCAAACTTTTAAGTTTAACATATTTGAACTTGTACTAGATAGGGTTAATAGGCTAGAACAAAGGGTCAAAGCATAAGGCATTAGGCTTAATTAAGGGAGAGCAGGAGTATGTGACAGTTAAATGGGTTTCCCACAGACTAATGTCTGTTACAGCGCAACCATGCCTCAACTTAAGTAGGTTATTTTGTGCAGAGGGCAGCAATGATTAGCAGTTTGACACGCCAGACGTTTCTGGCCAATCCCATCTGTTTTAGAGGTTAAAAAAGCACACCTTTATGAGCTGATAGATTGATTTGTGTGCCTGTCTGGTAAAGATTAGAAGTCCAAGGCCGATGTTGTAAATGCCAGTTATAGAATATTGTGCTTTCTTAGTTGTCTTTGTTTAAACTGTCTACTGTGTTGTAATGGGGTAACAGCTATAAAAGTGACTGTGCAACATGAAGAACGTGGCAGGGGCTGCTGCGGCAAGTGTTTTGAATCAGAAAGGGAGGAGGAACATTTCCTCCTTCACTAGGTTTGTGTTGAATGTGAGGCTGTAAGCTTTGGTCATCTTCCAGTGTTTTGCACAGAAGGGAACTCTATCTTAATGTACTCTGCTGTAAGGCTCATACCTTTTCTTCAGCACAAGCAGTTTTCCGGTTCCAAGCATGGTCTGACAGAGGAAGATTTTAGTGCTTAGAAGGTTTCCGTATGTATCTTAACTTCATTGTGCTCTCCGTATTCTTCAAACTCCATTGCTGAACTGGGGTGATACATGCATGTTCTCATGTTTTTCCTTTGTAGCTGTTACACTCTGGATAGTTTTTTCTGATTGTATCATGAGGTTGCCTTATGGGCCTAAAACAAAATAGGTAACACAATAAGTCTTAAGTGTGTTTCTTGTCATCTTTATGACTTTGTAAAGTCAAAGTTACATTACTATTAATATAAAACTATTAATAAATCGTTGATGCAATAAAACTGTTTTTGATAATGTTCAAGGTTCATACATAGTTGAAGGTGATTATCCTATTTTAAAATCAAGTAGAGGTCAGACTGTATTGTAAGAGAACTGACTGTGGCCCAAATGGTATGTGATAGCTTCAAGACCCATGACAGTCTTCCTCACTTTAAATAAATATGTGCTTTTGAATTAAATTGTTAACTATAAATATATTTTGTGATAATATATTGATTAACTTCCTTTATATTTTGTGAAAAGTGAAATATGTCACCGCTCAAGTAATTCTTAAAGCTCTCATTTTTAAAAGACATTGTTTAAATTTTTCCTGTTCTCTCTCTCCTCCATTCAAGCAGTGACACTTGTAGCTAAATATAATTGAGAAACAAAACTGTATGAAATTAACTTTTGGCACCTTGCATTTAACGTTCTTGCATTAACTTTTAAGATTATTCATCTGTCTAAAATTTCTTGTGTTTCTTTGCAAATGTGACTTCCCTTGCTTATTTAAAAGAAAATAAAGATTGGAGATAGCAGTGATTTGATAGTCATACTATAAAGACTGCTCCACATACTTGAGCTATATATTTGCTGTAACAGCTGTGGCCTGTTCCTGAAGAGATTTACTAATTTGTGATTTATAAGTAACTTGTCTTCACCTTGTCTAGCTTTGGAAAAGACACCGTAGTTCTTTTGTTCTTGTTAAAGTCTCTTCCTTTTACTTCTGTTTGAAATGCCTAGAAATATTTTCAGTGTCCTTTAGGATGAGCAAGGCAACATCATTATCTTGCAGTTTATTTAGTAACATGGAGGGGCATATGCAGCATCATGTTCTCTATGGAATAATATCTATTTAAATGATTTGAATCTAATACATATTTACATGAAAAAAACATCTTGCCCTTCTGTGTGGGGAGGGAAGGTGAACAAGCATAAATTTTATAGTACTTATTGCTTTTCTTGCACTAAATCATACTTGAATTGCAGAAGGTTGTTGGCTTGAGAGTTGTGTGAAAAGTGCTTGGCTGGTAAAGTGAGTGTGCAGGGAGATTTATCTAATTTAGTACTAAGAAAATGTTGTCAGCTGCAGTGGGATTGCCTAAGTCCAAAAGCTGTACTTCAGATTTTCGTGTATGCATATTTGTTATGTTTTAATGGTTATAATACACAAAATATAATCCTGAAATGATCCATTAGTAAAGTGTGCATATGTGCTATATTTTGACTAATTTGATTGCTATTGACCATACCTGAGCCATTATCTAGTGTCTTGGGAGTGGGATGGACTCTCTCTGCTCTTCTGCTGTTTCGGAGCAGAATGTACTTCATCAGGTTTCTTGCAGCAGTCATTGTTAAAATCTTTAGAATTGCTGCTTGAGTGTAATTAGTATTTTCTGCTCTTAAGCGTAGTACAGATTGAGTAATATTTTTCAGGTGGCATGCTAAAGACTACTCAGGACTGAAAGCAGGGTATTTTCTCCTTATGCCTTAGGGATATAGTCTAGTTTTGTTGACAAGAGTGGACATCTAGGCAGTGATTTTTATTGGTCTTGGGCTTCTCTGTGCAGTTCATGAGGTACAGTGACATGGAGTCAGTATGGTGGCTTCTTTTCTGCTATTCCACTTTCATAAACAGATAAATCTCTGCAGAACTATTCAGTTTAGCCTTGCTGAATATAATGGCACTATACCAAATATTCTTGTCAGTACATGTCAGTGAATCAGCTGCATTTTTTAAAAATACTTTTTTTATTGTGCCTTTCAGCTAGACTATTATAAAATATTGGCCTACAGTATTCAGGCAGCTTGACTGACCATTAGGCATTAAAAAAAATCTAAAGTGTCCATTGTTTTCAACTTTGAATAGTCTTAAAAAAAAAAAAAAGGGATGCACTCAGTCTTTGGTGTTCCAGAGGATTTGCTTGTTCCATGTAATTGATGAAAATTGATGGTTGGTATCCCTGACCCTTTACAAACTGGGTAAAAAGGATGCTGCACTATGCTTGTGTGAATTGGCCAACTATGGATTTCTCCTTATTTTAGATTTCCATACTCTTTGACCTTGTAGTTGTTGACTTTGGTCTGGAACAATTTCAAAGTCATGTAAATGAATGTAATTAAGGTATTGCTTATCATCTTGGAGAGTTCAGAGATGCTTATTGGCTAGAAAGGTTTGTTTACTTATTATGGAAGGTTAATATAAGGTTAAATATTACTGTGTAAAGTGGCTATAATATTTTTATTTAGCAGCTGAAGAAAATAGTGTTTGAAAGGACCAATAATAGTAGTATTTGACCTCCATGTGTTTCCTGTAGGTTGCATTATTGGGAAAATTTATCTTCATTGCATAATCTTATTACAGGTTTCCTTTCTCCTTGTTCTACAAAGAGAGCCTCTCAGAACTATTTGTAGGCCTTTGTGTAGGAAAGGAGCTACATTAAAGAAGGAAGTGCAAAAATATTTGACAATAATTGTTAGAATTAGTCCATCCACTTCCACTTATGTTTTTTGTTCCCCCTCTTGTTTTTTTTCTTTTCCCTCCAGAATGGGTTTCACGCTTTGTTCTTTCATGCTTCTTTTGTCTTTATTCCCACTGCTGCCAAATAAGGTGAAAAGCGGTGTAAAACAGCAGGGAAGAACATCCAGCTACTGGTTTCTGCCTTCATTTCTCAGTAGAAGAAACAGGGTCTAGGCCTCCATCTTCTTGGCTGTAGCTCTCAACTTTGTTTGAATATAATTGTTTTGCTTATTGTTTATGGAGAAAATGGTTTGTCTAAATGTTTTTTTTTGTTTATCAAAAAGGTAAGTACGTGAGCAGTGTCACAGAAAAGTAAGGAAAAAAAACCCAAACCCTCTTTTCCCACACCTGTTTCATCTCCTGATCATGGCCATTTTTCTAGAAATGCGGCTACTAGCCAGAGAAACAGACATCCTCAGTAGGTGATGGTGTCCAAGCAGGTGTGTTCTGCCAGTTCTGTTCGGGGCTTAGTTTGGTGGGGAAGGACAAAGCTATGTGAAACTTGGAAACAACTCTGCACAGCTCTTTCTGGAACTATTTGGGTAAAAGATAACAAGGGCTGCTGGCTAAGTTGGCCTTATTTTGCAGAATACTTGCTTCTGTCATTTCTTTCTCATATAAAAGAGTAGTACATGGGGTCCTTATTGTTTGAGGTAGCTAACTTAGTTCTGATTATTAGACTTCTATGTGCTAAATAAATTACACAACAATGAGAATATTCCTTAAAGGCTGATGATTCAATGAATAGTCTTACCTGACTATTTCTAGCTTGTGGACATACTGTAGAACTTATACTCAGGAGCATCCTTTCCCTCTTGTTTCTGTGGGAGCTGAAGGCTTCAGGTTCCAATCAGTGCTTCCTAAATGTGTAGCTAGGACAATAGCTTGATTTTTCTTGAATTCATAATAACGATCACAACTCAAAGTGATCTAAAGGTGCTTTCAGAAGAGAGGTAAGCAAAATCTCTCTTGGGCAGGATGTGAGGTGGAGAGTAGGAAGCTAAAGTTCAAAACCAGAATGTAATCATCTGAAAAGAGTGGGTGGTCAGGAGGAGGAACACCACAGATAAGCGTGAAATCCTTCACCTTTGAAATTGGAAGGAATGGTGCTGTTGACTTCAGTAAGGCCAAAGTTTCACCTGATTTCGAAGATCATATGTTAAACCCCAAGAACTCCCTGAATAATGGAGAAGAGCTGTGTGTTATCATGTGGAAGGGCAAAACAAACTCAAAAATGCCCTTGATCTATTATTTCAGGCCCTATTTGTGGGAAGTAAGGGCAGAATCTAGGCACCTTTGGCAAATGCCGAGCTAACATACAAAGAGCAAATCTGCTCTGAACCACTCAAAAGCGGCCATGTAAGAGTGCAAAATTTCTTGAAGAAAAATTTCTCCTTGCTGCTAGAGGTCAAGATGATTTCTCAGCCATCAGTCCTGGTCCTCTCAACTTATTGGTGTTTAATTCTCTGCTACTTCAGATTTTATCCTGCTACAAAATAAATGCAAAAGGAACATTTAATAAACTGTGCTGATAGCATTTTATAACCTCTTTGTGCTCCCTCACATAGGTTTAACTGTTGAGATGAAAAGATAACAAGGTTGTGCAGAATCACATTTACTGTTTACTGAACTCTGGTTTGTCTTTGGATTACAGTATCAAACATGAAAGTTTGATCATGTCTTTTGGATATAGCTCTTCAACACAGCTATCTTGAGTGCTTGCTCAGAAACTTTTTTTTTAAGCAGGTTTGTCACTTGCCCAAGGCTGTCTCAGTATGCATATGACCAAAATGGCTTTGTATCTGAAATGCATAAAAGGTCACTTTCCCAAATCTTCTGGAGCTGAAGTTTTATCAATCTCTACTGTGAATTCCCTTAATGGAAAAAGGGTCTGTTCAGTGTGCCCTTCAGGCTTTGCAGGCAATTTCAGTTTTGGATTACTCTGCTCTGGTTTTATTTTCAAAGTATTCTAATGTGCAGTAGGGGGGATGAACAGTATTGGACACTACTTTTGGGATAACAGTGGGTGTTTTGTTGTTACAGTGCTGTATGGTTCCCACAGCACTGGTGTCTTCAGAGCCTTATCTAGGCAAATACCAGCTGTATTTTGTCTCTGCAAAACTGAACTTAAGCATTAAAGCAGGCCTTAAAATAACCTCTTTGTGCTGATGATCATGCTGTTTCTGTGTTTCCTACCTTATGACGTGGTTGTTATTTTTCGAGAAATACTGCATGTTTCACAAGATACCAGGCCACAGAAACAATCAGATTTCTTCTGTTGCAGCCTTTTGGGGATATTGTAGGCCATTGCTGTTCTGCTGCTTAAGTAGATTTAGAGCCTCAGATATCAGTTACTCTTTTGGATAATGGATTCTGTGAATTTAACTTATAATCATGCTTGTCTCCTTTTCCTGTCCTTAAAGGTCACTGTACAGGAGGGAAAGTTGAGTCATGAACTATAAACGCTTGTAGATCTGCTATCTGATCTAATTCTTGTTCAGTTATTGTTTGGTGCTCTGGCAGGTGGGCTTTGTCAGGTTTATCCACAGCAGTGCTACTTACCTTAGTGACCTGCTCCATTCCTCTGCAGAAGGTCCCTTCCCTATAGCAGGATGGCTGCCCTTCCTCACTGAGCAAAGATTTGCTTGGAAATGCAGCTGTTCCATATGCATCATACAGCTTATTGCTGTGGAAACTTTTTTTTAAAAAAACTTGGCCATGTCATATGGAGATCATCTGCAGGATTTCAAGAATACTGACAAGATGTCCTGGATTGTAGAAATAACAGTGGTCATTTAAATAATTCAGATAAGTAATGTAAAATATTGACATTCTGAAATAAGGTGTTATTGTGCCTCAGTATCAAAACTGTAGATAGGGGAAAGACTATTGGAAGGGCAAGTGACAATATTACTGCTGGTGATACTAGGAACATCAAATATCTTAAAGACTGGGAGGGAAGTAATGGATGGGATCCATTTTTTTTCAGTTCCTGAACACCTGTCATGCTGTCCTGTGGATGAAGCACATGGTGTGGGGGTGGCTTTTATGATGTTGTGAGTTTTGGGGTACTGGTTTTTTGGTTGGTTTCATTTTGATCCTAATTTAGATTCTGTATTTAGGACCTGTATCAAATGACCTCATATGGTCTTGTTTGGAAGAATAAGGATAGAGGGCCACCTTACGACATAACTGAAATTGTAGTGATTTGTAGAGGTTTTAGGGGGAAAAAAGTGATAGACGTTCTGGGGGGTAAGTTGTGGTTATCTTGAATGCTTTCATATCTTTCTGATGAGTGAGTCTTGCTCTGTGAGTGAAACAAGTCTCAGCTTGAATGGATCAAATATGGAATTTTTAAGTGTGTCACTTCTAAAAAACATTTCTGCAAAAATTATGTTTGGAGCCTTCTCGTGATTTGAAGAGTAGAAATAATGCAGTGCTCTTCAGCTGTAATAAATAAAAATGAGATGGAGAAACAAACACATGCGTACTTTTCAGCCTGCATAAACAACCTTATTAATCAAGGTAAGGGCAAATATCCTTGTGCTTTTTTTCTCTTTTGATTTAATCACTAGACTATATAAAAATGAGTAAATAAACATAATTCATAAACTTACCTTTCTGAATTCTGACTCTCCATACATGCACTAATGGTGTGTTCCAGCACTGTATTCTGGTATTTGTTATTTAGAAGTGAGTCACTTAAGATACATAGAAATAACTGGTAATTACTAAAATGAGATCACAGAGAAGAAAAAGGTATAATATCTTCTATATACTTTTACTAGGTCTCCTTGGTCACTTGTGCATCCTATTTATTCCTTGCAGGTTGCTTGTGTGTAGTGTGTGCCTAAAACATTTTCTTCTGGAAATGTAAAAGTAGTTTATGTTTGAGTTGTTCAGTGACCATGATATAACCAGGAGGCTTGTCTCCTATTGGATTTGACCAGCACTGAATATTTTGATACTCTGTGGTCTGCAGGCATAGCTTCCTCTCAGTTTACAAGTGCTGTTTGCCACTCCTTGGAACTACATGCATAAGTAATACAAGTATGAACTAATGTCAGCTACATTTTTTGAGTTATATGAGGACCTTGGTTTAAGGTAGACATCTTTTATTTAAATATTTTTGTCTGGAAATACACTGGAAAACTTTTTTTATTAAAAAAAAAAATTAAAATCAGTCTTACCACACCTAAGTGATAATATCCAGGCCACCTCCCCACTCTGGGAGAGAAATTTGGTAATTTATGTTTTAATATATTCCTTGGCAATCATTTGCAGGCATTGTCTGTGACCATACTGATGAAGCAAACTGATTAGAAGCAAAGCTGTGAAGAGGAGTTTGGCCTGCCTTAAGAGTATACAGAGGAGGAGAAGATAGCTGAACTGTCCTAGTCCAAAGGCAGAACTCAGTATTTTTTCTGGATGTAAAGCAGAGTGGATGTACAAGGTAGATAATGAACGAGTAGCGTCTAGCAGTGGACATCCTTTAGTGATTAAAAGAAAAAAAACATAGCATCCTTGGTTTCTGGGAAAGTTTCCTAATGTGATACACATAGGAATGCAATAGAGACATTAAGACTTACTAGTCTTAAATACTTGTAACTTGGAGAACATTGTTACTAGCGTTACTGGAAATACCACTTGCTGGAAAATGAAGGATATTGGCACAATTTGGTGCCTTAACTTCTGTATAACTTGTTTAGTTCTGCATCTCTGTGGGCAAGATGGGAAAGTTGTCATGAAATAAATCTGTTAGTTAACAGTATAAGGATGATGGGAATTTTGAATAATCTCTTTGGGCTAGGTTGAATATCCTTTAACTTTACAACTTGCTCAGTAATTTAGAGGGAAGAGTAACCATGTGGAGAGGAAGAACAGTAGTGGAGGGTGAAGGTGCTGTGTGAAGCACGCTTTAGCAACAGGACTTGTATTGCAGGCCTCCTAAAGTGCCTGGAGATTGTCTCACAGGAAAGAAGAGCTGGCAGGAGTGCACCCTGTGGCTTATGAGCCCTGTCAGTGCCCTTCTGAACATGGGGCATCCTCTGATTCCTGAGAGACCAGTGAGAAAACATGCTGCTCCTCAGATCTGGGTGTGCTACTGGGAGAAAGTCTGTTAACTTGTGTAGAAGTGTAAAAGGTAAAAAATAGGATGTTCTAGTTCATTTTATGTGCTGTCATCATCGCATAAGATTTGCAGAGTCTGTTCCATGCACACCCCCCACCCCCCTTTTTGGTACTTTGTGGATAGATCATTGCATTAATAGCCTTGAAGTGTGTGTGGGTTTTTTATAAAATGCATTATAAATATATATTGTGCTGTAACTACTCTGAGCCTGGTAGCTTGTCTAATGCATTAACTCTTACAACTGGAATGATTATGTGTAACTAAATATGTAGTAGTTCTGGGCAGGAAAATGGACAGGTTCATGGTGTTCCTCCTAGCTCTGGAGAGGGGCTTTAACATCCATCAGTGACTGCTTGAATCTTGGTCGCAGATACTGTTCGTTGGTTAGCGGGTGGAAAAC
>NW_010432274.1:13766-26289 GCF_000710305.1 Buceros rhinoceros silvestris | reverse complement strand
GCTTTAATCACCATTATAGGTTTGTTTTGTTTTCCATCTGCTTGCAAGTGTAATAGGAAGAGCTGGCTTAGTCTAAAGCAACTTACTTCTTCCTTAAATAGTTCACACTGTCTCCACTGGTTGTCTGAAATCTTTCCTTCCTTGCGAAAGATGTGTTGTATACAGGCTTTCAGGTACAAGGCCCTTCTAAATAAAACTATATAAATAGACTTTGATTTGAAATTGTCACATTGGTGAGCGGTATCAGGCATAGCTAAAGCTGTAGAAATTGAGTTATATCTAGTAAAGAGAAAACTGCCAGAAGATTTAGTTACATATTAATACTGTAAAGTCTGTGATGGGTTTATTTTGTTACAGAGATAGTCAGGCCTAAGCTGGGGCTAGCTACCTTATGAATGAAGGTATGCTTACGTATACTCTCTTCTGTAGGAGTTTAGGAACAGTGCTGTTTTTTTCTTCTTTAAGCCTTGCAGCATTTAATTAGATGGCCGATGTCACCTACTGTCCCAGAAAATACAAATAAGAGCACACATGCTGCAGGAAGTTACGGGTCTTGGCCTGTAAGTGCTTTGCATTGTTCCTGTGTACAATGGTAACTCTTTCCCCATTTTGGTTTTTCTGCTTTTAGTGGGAAAGGATGGGATGCAAACCTATGGCAGGCTGATTTCCATGTCCTTACTGTTGCCAGTGGTGGAACAGACAGGCTCAGTGGGGATATATGGGCAGGGAGAGAGTAAAAAGTGTCCAGACTTGAGTTTAAAAATTAAGAAGGACGTTCTAAAAATAGATTAGAGCATGTGAACATATACCTGTGAGAAAGAGAATGTAAAAGATTTTTGTTCCTACAAGAGACATTTTAAAGGGATAGCTGCATGTATCTCTAAACATGCCAAATTGCATGTTCATAATACTTAAATATTTATACCTGCTATGAGGGAAACCTGTCATCGTTTGCTTTCACTGCTTCCCGCTCTTGTAAGCTTTGACACTAAGTGTGAGAGAACATCAGACTAAAGTGGAACACCCCCAAATGTAAGAGAAATAGCCCTTCTGTGCCTGCAGGAAGTGAGCTCTTTTTTAGAGGTAAAGGCTGAGCTTGTGTCCAAACAGGTAACGCTTTTTTAATATGCTAACACTTATTTTAGTTGTTTCTTTTAATAGCTCTATTGCAATAAATGTTCCTTTTCCAAGGAGGACAGTCAGTCCCTCAACCATGCTGTGCACTGAATCCAGGAGGAGTTCAACGTGAGAGTCGGTGAAACTGTCGGGTGTCCTGTGAGCTGGTGATTTGGTTACTGTAGTTCCTTTTGGAAAGAGTAGATTATATCCAAGTGAAAATGTGATTTCCACCCACCCCACTCTGTCTGTGCTTTTGGTTTCATATCATAATGATTGTTTTTGTAATACAGAAACACAGGAATTGTAGCTGGAAATAGTACTCCACTGTGTTTTGGAGCATAAAACCACATGCACACACTAAACCAGAGTAAGAATAGGATTGTTAGAATTTAAAGATGTGGGATCAAAATGTGGGAACTTAAGCTGGACTGAGCATCCAGAAGGGGAGGTCTGTGGCAAGAGTATACCTCCTCCCAGAGCCCCTGAGACTTAGGTCAGCATTTGTGAGTGGATCTTCAGACTAGCACTGACAAAACACCTGGTTGTAGTTCATGGAGGCATTATTTAACAATAGAATACAATGCAGTATAAGAAAAAATGCTTGCATGAAACTAGCAAGAATGGCAGCGTCTTCCTAGCATTGCACTGGATTAGACTACCCTGTAGATCAGTCAGGGACAAAACTAAGACCAGGTAAGACAACAGATAACCCTCTCACCAGGTGTAATCTATGTTCAGAGACAAATAGAGTAAATATCCTTGCTTTGTTTTTTTTCTTCTGTCTTCTTGCTAGTCTTAGAGAGCAGCAAGAACCTTACCTGTGCTTTGGACTGAAGAATTCAAGTACTTCTCTTAACTTGACCTTGTAATGCAGAGGCAAATGCTCTGCTACCTGTGTATGTGGCAGATGGAGTTGGGATTCGCTGTTATCAGTGGGGGTTGTCTAACCTCTGCTAATCAATTTTCATTTTAAACCACTGTCAAATAACGTGAAAGGTGATGTTACATATATCATGGAAAGCTTGGGCATATTCGCTTAATTCGATATGAAAATGACAACAGCAATAGTGAATCCTTATCTATAAAGGCCAAGTACACAGATGGATACATCACTGCTAAGTGAAACTTGAAGTCCTATCCCTGGCCCACCAGTCCTGCCAGTTCACTGGTACAAGCATGTTCTTAGAAAAGTGGTTTGAAAAACTATAGCTTCTCTTCTCTGCTGCTGACAAACATTTTGTTTTTTAATTCCCTAACATATTATTAACAACCCATTGTAATGCTTCTCCTGAATCAAAGTGAGATACATATCCCTTGAACGTTCTCCTCCTGTTTTTTGTGTGCATATGGTGTAGAGGCATCCCTTACAGTAATAGGAGAGAGATGAGGGTAGGGAACTCTAGGATTACGTTGCACTAAGCTAATAAATCTGTGAGCAGAAATGGGCACTTCCAGAGGTGTATGGCAAAGGGTTGTGGGAATTACGTGTGTTGTGATTTCAGTGTTGCATTGCATGTTTGGTGCAAATGCACTGAACTGAAGAAGCCCTTTCTGCCTTTCTCCATTTTATCCATCTTAAGGGGCCCCGGATAGTCCCAGTGTTTGGGTTCTCTGCTTGATGCAGAAGGTAACTCCAGGCTGTGCACCAGCAGAGTGAAACTTTGGCCTGTTCCCTTACAGATTACTGGGATGTAGCTGGATGCCACGCATAACAGGACTGAGCAAAGGGCGCCGAGATCCGCAGTTCCGGCGGCGTTTTTCCTTTAGCACAGTTGGACTTGCTGATCGGTATTCTTGGTTCCTGTCATCAATCCTTAATCTGTGCGGCTGCACTAGGAGTTTGCATATGTAGTACCTGTTCAATATGCAGTGTTCTAGAGCTTTGCTCTGAAGTCCGTTGGAGACCTATCACAAAGCATTGATGTCCTTATATGAATGAAAGAGCAGAAGAGGCATGATTGCATATTTCCAAATTTTAAAAGCCTCTTGGAAAGTATTAATAGGTTATTAAAATTTTGTTGACTGCAAATTTCGGTATAGAATTATAGAATATCTGGTGTTGGAAGGGCAATCCATAAGGCTCATCAACTCCAACTCCCTGCTCCTTGCATGACTACCTAAAACTAAACCATGTGACTTAGAAGTGTTGTTCAGATGCTCCTTGAACTCTGACAGTCTTGGTGCTGTGATCGTTTCCTGGGGAGCCTGTTTCAGTGACTGACCACCCTCTCAGTGAAGAACATTTTCCTAATGTCCAAACGGGTAAGGGAAAGATCTACTCTAGTTTGTAATCCCTGTGAGGTTCACCAGGCTTTCTCCCAGTAATAAAAGCAGACTGTAGTGATGCATCTTGGCTTGAGAAATGCTGCATACTTCTTATTACAGTTACTTTCAGGGTTAATTTTGACTGTTGCCACATTTGAACGTTTCACGCCTTACTTGGGTCTGGGTCAATATGAACTGTGTAGAACAGAAAAATAAAAAATTAAGGCATTATGGTTTAGTTTGTTTTAGGTTTTTTGGTGGGGTTTTTTTTTAATGGCATTGGCTGGATTTTTAAAATATTATCCTTGACAGAATTTCACATTTGACCAAGATTATTTTTCAGAACATTTGGACAAAGTGTATCTTTACTGGCTAAAGAGCTTGTTGGGGTGTTTTTTGGTTTGTTTTTTTTTTTTGGGGTGGGTTGAGGTGGGTACGAGGAATCCTTTGAGATGTCATTGGACTGAGCTGTTGATGGCGCATAGTACTGCAGCTGCTGTAATTACCAGACAGTTGGCATGACTGCTAAATTACTTCTTTCAAATATTGTCTCTGCTTTGAAAGGTATATTTTAACACCTGTGTTCTTACTTTTGAATAAAATAGGAATATTTTTGGACTTGCTCTAGACTTTTGGTTTTCCAGCTGTGCTTGGGACTATATGTAGTTATTAGGTTGTATGCTAAATATTAGCTCAGGGTCTGTTGCTTGAGCTATTGTATTACAGCACTATAATACACTGTAAAGAAGTTTTATAACAATACAAGCGGGCACTTAACCCATGTTGGGTTTCCAAGGAACTTCAAAAACTACAGTCATACTCTAATACCATTATCTGTAATAAAATTTTTTTTGGCACTTGGACATTTAAAAAGCATTAAGATTCAGCAGTGCTTACATGCAAAGGAAAATATTGATTACAATTTGGAAACTTGCTATGAGTTATGGATTACAACTATATATTTTCATCTTTTATTCTTTAAAAATTAATCTGTTCCTTTTGTCTCTTTTATAAAAGGCTGTGTTGTTCAAGCTGTGTGGTTAAGTAAGATGAGCCCTTGGTTGTTTTCTGTTTCAGCTGTAGCTTTGGAAAACATACTAATGGCAAGGACTGGCCTTTTTCTTTATATTAACTCATCATGTACCTAAAAATTTTCCTTGTCTACTGTAAGTAGTATTTTGGAAATAATTGGTAGAATAAGTGGAATGAGATATCCTCCAATATGAGCAGTGGTTCCAGAATCAGGCCTTCTTGACATCGGCCATGGTGATAACTCTGGGATTGAAAATGTGAGCTTGAATTATCTTTCTTGTTGGCCTTAGTAAGGTCTATTCTCAAAGACACTACTGTTCCTAGTCAATCATCTTTTTTAAAAAAAATTAAAAAAGAATCATCTGAGATCTTTGGTATCAGATGAACGTTGAAGATTTTAAATCCTTTATTCTGGTCTGTGCCTCATCAACAGTAATAGCTTTGACTGCTTGTTTACTGTGTGGTGTGTGACTGTCCATGCCCTCCCAGAAACTCGTGTATGTTTCTTTGTGGCTTTCCTTGGAGTGCTGATCCACCTTTCTATGGCTTTCCCTTTCTCCATATTCTTTCTCAGCACTGTTACCTACTTTGTCTTCAAAAATTCACCCTGCAGTCATTTATATTTCATACAATAGTCCAAGAGAATTGCATTTTCTCTTTAAAAATCCTTTGGGAGTGGTGGTTTTGTTTGTTGGTTTTTTTCTTTTTTAAATTTCTTTTTTTTAAATTCTGTTTTTAGCCAACACTTCATGCCTAGTGTTCTAAGTCACTCGTCGACTTCTCTGGATAATTGAGAGTTACCTGGTCTTGTGCTTTTGTCAATAAAAAGATGACTTGCTTTTCCAGGTCATTTTTCCTTTCCAGTTGGTCATTGCACATGCTTTGAATTCAGAGAATGTAGAAATAAAAGTAGCAGAAAAAACAGAGGTAAAGCACTAAAGACAGGTGTTACTAGTTTACTAGTAACTGGAGTGTTTCATCTGTCCTTCTATGTAAGTGTTTAGTAATTTGCTGGTTTTCTGAGTCATGTACAGTCAGCAGTCTCCCAGCCTTCTGCATCAGGACACACGAAAGTGGGGTGTTCTGAAGGCGGATCCGTGTCATGGAGGCAATCTCTGACTTTGCAACCTCCATGTGAGGCTGTAGGCTAGCCTGTTCTTGAGGCTGCACTTGATCAGTGCTGTGAAGCTTCAGTGTGAGAAGTAGGCAGCTGCCTGTGCAGAGAGGGCATGGGTGGCAAGAACATGCTCAGGCAGTTCTTTAACAGCTGCGTTGGCTTCCTTTTGGCTTCTGGGTACAGTTCAAGGTTTTGGCCTTGATTGCTTTCAAGTCTAACATGACTTGAGCTCTGGCTGAGAGGCTGCCTGTTTGTTTTTTTTTTTTTTGGTCCAGCATAGCAATTAATGTCAACTGGGATACTTGACCTAGATCATCCTAGTTTTTAATGTCAAGTAGCTACTGGCAGGAAGTTCTTTGAGAAAGACTTTTGTCTGTGGAATGTGCTCCCAATCTGGTCTGGTGGAGTCAGCTTGCTGAGCTCGGTGGCGGGACTATTTTATTTCTTTGCCTATGGAGATGAAGAATTGTTTGGTGTTTCTCCTGTTTTCCTTTGTCCCTGAAGAAAGGCAGGTTAACGTGCCAAGATTTTCCACTTCAGCCATGTGGGAAGACAATTGAAATATATTTTCAAGAAAAGATAGCTTACATGCCTTTAGATATAAAAGGGCTTTTCCTTTACTGAGAGAATTTAATTGAACATTTTGCATGAAGTGAAGGCAAAAGACGTTTCCTCACACAGACCAGTTTGAAAGTATGGCAAGTTAAATTTAAGTGCTGTTTTTTTTCAGCTTTGTGGAAGACTCTACAGTTCACTGCCAGACATAGAAAGTTTACTTCATGCTGGAAAAGGAGATTTATCAAACCATTGAAACTGTTGCCAAGTCTTTAAGCTTGAAGTACACTACTCTAGCCTCATAGGTGAATAGAGTATAATAGGGCCTGCTTTACCCCATAAGATGCTTTTTTTTCCTAGTCATACCATTTCTGATGAGGTTGGTCAGTTCAGTGAAGAAAAATGTTTGGAAGCGAAAATAATTTTGAGAAGAAAGGGTTTTGTCTGCAGTGCTGTGTAACAACAGCACACCAAAGCTGTACTGACCTGTTGGAATATAAATACAGTCCTAACTTTGGCCTGGAGAAACTGTGTTCTCTTAAAACTAGCGTGAGGTGTCTGAACGTTTATTGGCAAATGCCCAACAGCCAAACAAGATGACTGTGTTTATGGATATGAGGGAGGAATAGGGAAGATAAACTTGATCTAAAGCCCTAAACTTTAGTTCAGGGAGGTGGGACCAGTTTCTAACAGTACAGCTACATCGTGTATCTTTTTGCGAAGATGGAAACTGCCTGGTCCTACAGGCCCAGGGAGTTCAGTTTGCATGCCTGCTCTGAACAGGATAGAAAAAGTCTAATTACCTTCCTTTCATGAACACGTTTTAATCCTTTTCTAGTCAGTCTGGCTTGTGGAGAGCTTCAGGAATGTGGTTTAGGGGAGAAGAAATTAGAGGAATAAAAAAGAAGGAAAAAGTTGTATGTTTCTCCAAAAGGTTAGGAAGTAGAATTAGGGAAATTAAGAATATTCATAATTTTATTTCTTGACTCTCCAATAAAAATGAGGGCTCTTTTGATAAACCTGAACAAGTGTTTTGATTCAAAGTCAACTGAAGATTTGTGGGTTTCAGCAGATTTTTTGGATAATACTTTTTTTTTCCATTGGAAGAAAAAGTGTAGAACAAAAAAAAAAAGGCTTAGGAAATGGAAAGCTTAAAGGAAATAAACTAGAAGAAAATTATATAGGTCATACCTAAAGGGAAAGATCTTTTGGTGAGTCTTTTTTGAAGACTGGTATCAGAGAGATTTTCTGTGCTAATGAGGAGAGTTACTACCTGGAGTGAGGCAATTCTTGTCATATCTGAGGGAAGAAGTACTGAAGGAGTAAGTGCAAACTGCTGAATATGTTGAAATTAACATGCTAATCAGTGTCATGTAACTAAAAGCAGTTATGTGAAGGACTTTTGTTACCCACTGGCAGGCATCCCACAGTGTTGTGGGAAACTGAGAACTTGCATGATCCATGTTTTGTTAATGATTCTTAAATGGAGAGGATTAAGATGGTGCTAGGAAATTGTGTAGGATTTATCTTGCCTGTGGTGTAGGTGTCTGCCTGTTGGGTGAAAGGTGAGGGGAAAGACCCTATATGTATATGCAGCAAAGAGAAACAGGAACCCTGTAGCCTGGCAGTAGATAGAACCAGGTGCTTCTAGAGTGTGATTCACTTGACCTCCTTTAGACATGTGTTTATAGATGTGTAGAAGAGCCTGGTTCTTTCCACGGGCTGTAAAGACAGAGTAACACAACCTGTTCAAATACAGACACCTACACTGTAAACATCTTTATTTGGTCAAGTGAATTTTGGCTTGGCATCCACATCTAAGAACGGAAAGACATGAGAAAGACATAAAGCTCTATTATTATGGCTTGCGGTTAAGTGTCAGATGCCCTCCATCCTAGCTGAGTAAAGACTCAACACCTTTTCATATTGGAAGCTGGAATTCCAGGGCCTCCAGAGATCTGCCCAGGTAGGACTAATGATTCATGCTGAATTCATGGAACAGCAAGGGCATCACCCCGTGCTGTCTCTTCATGGGCAGCAGAAGCAAATCCGTTGTGACTCCCTGGTTCCTCTTGTGTTGGTGTAATGGATGCCTGCAGTGGATTGAGCTGAGGCTGGGTCCTGCAGCATTGCTGGCAAGACACGAACACACGTATGATTCACCATCACTGGAGCAGGAAACACCTTCAAAGAGCTGGAAGTAGAAGCCAGATGAAATGCACCCATCTAGCAGCATTTGATTTACAGATGAGCATGGTAGATGTGACAAGTGGTCAGACGGTGAGCTCCACAGGGACACTATTACTGGAGAACAGAGTGTATGTTCTGGTGACAGGCTTGATGCTTACCTGTAAATCAGCTAGCACATGTTTGGTGGGCCATGAAAAGTAAATGACTTATCGAAGCTGGTTCTTGGGTGTTGTGCTGTATCCACATAAAACACAGAATTCATGTTTTGTTATTATTAAAAGTAAGTAATTTTAATTTGTTTTTTTGTTTGAGCTATAAGTAACATACAGATGTTACCATTCCCTCGCTTGTTTCTATACCAATACAAACCTGTTTTTATTACTTCAGGGCTTTGAGATTTTTGTTTATGCTGCAGAACTCATAAATACATACATGTATCTTTATTTTACTTAATTCCATTTAATTTTTTTCCTCTCAATTTTTCCTGTGGTTTATTTGGAATACCAGGATATTATATGGTGGCTGCAGTATTATTTCTCTGGGTACACAGTATAATGGAAGTCTCTGGAACTGATTTAAAAAAAAATAGTTCTAATATTCTGTTATAGTGAAATGTATTAACTTCCCTATCAAAAATTTCCTGAAAAATTTAACTTGAATAAACTGTTTTGATTTTAAGTAATATTAAAATTCAAGGCACTGCACTAATCCTTTTTTAAGAAAAGGAGGGGTGTCAAATTTAGTGTTAACGATTATTATGAATTATTTCATTAAATTACTTGTAAAAAAGTAGCCGTGTTGAGAGTCTTCATCTGTAGTGGAAAAAACCCCCAAGAAACCAAGAAACCATGATCGTCATTCTCATTATTGCACCTATTTTCTTAAACTGCTCAGTGCCACTGTGCAGGCTCATTTTGTAATGTATACATCTGGTAATGAAAATAATTAAATTCTTTCACATTGAAACTGACTGGGGGGAGGGCAGGGGTGGAGAAAGCTCCAGCAGCTGGATTCATACCCAGTAAAGCTAGCTAATTGACTAGTAAGGCTGATTATTCACCTAATAATTTTTGTATTTTAAAGCAGTGGTTCTCTTTTTCTAATAAGCAGTCTGTATTTGGAAACACCACTTTTAAAAATCTTATTTTTCCCCTAATTTTTTTTTCCCTTTTCTGCCATGAGCCCTGCCCAAGCCCAACCACTCCCCCATGTCTTCTCCCCATCCACATGTATGCATTCTGATTTTCAGCCATTGAGAATTTGCTCGTGATACTGGGGCTGTCCGTGACCCGGGCATTCACTTGGAAGTGATTGGAGGAGATGCTGCTAAGGAGGTCGAAAAGGTCTGAGATAAAGAGTGCAGTTAGTCCAAAAAGTGCACAGGGTGATGAGCCATGCTCTATGATCAAACCCTCGTACAGTCTCTCAATCCCGGGAAAGGCGAGGCTGTGATCCAGAGCTCAGTATCAAACCCAAACTGATGTGGATTAGGAGAGAGCTATTTGGATGAGTGTGTGCTGATTAAAATGTAGGAAATAATGCAGTAGTTGTGTTGCAACGTGGCTGACTAAAAGTATTTGGATTAAATCTGATTTACTTTTTTAGTTCTTAATCTCCCTGCTTTTCAATTTGCTATTGCTTATTTTGTTTGTTTGGGATGATGTGCTTTCTTCATGGCTTTTGTTTGAGTTTTTTTTTCTGAATCTTGCCTTTTCTTTTAAATCTGTTTTCTTTCCTTTTTTTTTTTTTAATGGCCTGCATTTATGTTGCTTGGCCCAACAGTATCACTAAGCACTGTTTACTTTCCTGTATATCCTCTGCATTTCTTCTGAGGCGTATTCAAACAGGTCTGCCGTTGAGTTAAGTCTTGAAATGATAGGAGCAGCATCAAATGTTTTGAGAGCTTAGGAAAAATTTTTGACAGTGCCCAGGCTCAGCATAGCCCTAGAGGTCTGTATTCAGGTCACTTTGCAGGCACAGATTAAAGCTGAAATAGTCTCACAGCCTTGGACTGCGTAATGATTCCCCGTGTGTAACTGAGGGGAGGAAGAATGAGGTGGGAAAGACGTCAGACCTGGCTGGGTATGTGGGTTTCAGCTTGGGGCAGCTGTAGTACCAGGGAGCATGTTTTTCAGGATGCCTGTCAGTTGTATCTGAGGCCTGGGGTGGCCCTGAGTCCATATACAATGTGATTTTTTTTTTGTTGTTTTTTGTTTTGGATTTTTGTTTTGTTTTGGAAGGCTGGTCTGAACCATGCATGTGTGCTGCTCATTTGGTATGGTGTCAGTTTTTGAGATTAATCATTGTAATGATTTAATAAAATGGATCTACAACCTACTTTTGTAATAAAGGCAAATGATGTACGGTATTAAAGTCCTAACAGATGCATTAAAATTATGGTGTTACTAAGACTTACCTTGAATGAACAAAAAGCAAAAGTGACTGGTTTTGAAGCTGGTGCTCCCCCATTGTTAACTTCGAAACTAATTTTGATCTTTCTTGAGCTCATTTTTAACCTTTCTGCTTCAGTCACACCTGTAGTAGTTTATTGCACTTACATTTGCATTAAATACTTCTTCAGGACCTATCTGTTTACTTGTATTTTCAATCAGTTGGACTTGCAGTCAGTGTGACTTGGAAATCTAGTAAGTCACCTCAGAATATCTTTTCTCCTGATGAGGAATCAACCTGGATCCTTTAACCTCTTCATAACAAATGTCTGAAGTCATGTATCACCTTTTTTTTTTTTATCCATATCCTCCTTTAGATCAAAAATGAGAACCAAAAATTTTTCTCATTTGCCTGTAGCAGCTTTATCCTTCGTGTTTTTTCAGTGCTCCCTCTTACCTCCTCCAAGACTGAATTCTTCCAGAAACTTGCAAAAAAGAAAAATAGCATGATGAAAAGCCAAGTTTGGCATGGCAAAATCTGAGTTTCAGTGGAGGATTTGCAGCTGTGTATGCCTGTTGCAAAAGTTCTATTATGCAAGACAGAATTGAATGGAAAACTGACATTCTGTAGTTGGGTTTTCACATTTCTCATTCTGTGTTACAAGAGAAGTGAGTAACGCAGATGCTAAGCTGTGCTCGTGGCTGCTCTGGAGGAGTGGACCAGCAGACCTCAGGTCTCACCCCTCTCCTTCTAGCCCCTGTGGAAAGCGGCTTCATCATCTGGAATAGCTTCAGTCTCCAGGGGACAGCTCCTTCTCAGGGGAACAGTGCTGTTCAGCCTCTTCCGCTCCCTGTCTCTGTCACAGGCATCAAACAGGATAACAGGAGTGTTCTGGCAAAAGAGTGTCCCTACTGTAAATAACTAAACTTCTAGATTTTTCTTCGCTTAAAGCATCATATATACATCAAGCTATGTACTGCCAAGAACTTTTTATCTGAAGTGAGCTGACTTTTGAGAGCGTGCGGTAGAAGACTGCCTATTCAGTGTTTTTGTTTGCAGCCACAGAAGTAGAGTTGTGTATGTTATATCTGACTGAAAGGGGAAAAATCTTTTACAGGAACGTTATGGAGTTCAGCAGGTTGTCAGCCTTACTTGTTAGAACTTTTAAATTGTTGTAGAGAGAGCGTGATGATGTTTTGTTCTATTTGGCAATAAATTGGGGAGTGAGAACAGGAACAGAAAAGAAGGTAGGGGAGTGTAAATGCCATGAGTAGCTAATAGAGTAAAAGAGCTCATCTGCTTCTACCATATAGTGATAGACCCAGAGACCAGAGTTCAAATCCACGTACGGGTTTGTACTGTGCTTTTAGTGAACCTATACAGACAGTAGTCTCTAGAAACTGAACCCGTAACTACTCTGATGGAGGATCTCAACTGTGTCAGTACAGTAGAAAACTAGTCAGAGGTTTTGGCTTTCTCCTGCCATTTTTCTTGTGGCTCTTGGTGGTAGGGCATATATAATATGGGTAATGCTTGACAAGTGTTTCTGTATTGGTGAATGACATTGTGTGACATAGTTCATGTTAGTGGCGTTAAGAAAGCATGACTCCAGAAGTTGCTTACACTTCAAGTGCTTTATTAGATTTATTTCCTGTTTCAGGCAACTGAGAAATGGATGGTGGTTGTTTTGATAGGTGGGTTAAAGAATTATCTATGTGCTCTTTACCATTATGGAAGACTAGTAAATCCTGTTTCTATGTGGGTTGGTAGATTTTTATGAGTAATTGGTCAAGATAATTGAATTATACATTTTAGGCTGATCCCTCCCCCCCCCCCCCCCCCCCCCCCCACCCC
>NW_010432274.1:0-13718 GCF_000710305.1 Buceros rhinoceros silvestris | reverse complement strand
CCCCGATACTTCGGTTTCTAGAATGAATTATGCTCTTGCAGGGCATCTGATACAGTTCATCCTCAAAACAAAACTGTATAGGGAAGGGGTTGTTTTATTTTTTTTAAATGACAAAATGCAACCCAGAAGCTTTGTTCCAAAAGCACACATCAATGAATCTTCATTGTTCTTGAATTTATGATTTTTCTCATTTGCATTCCTTGATTTCACTGTCTACCTAAGAAATGGGAAGATCTTCATATTTCTGCTGACGGTTGGTGCCTGTGAGTTTTGTTCTCCCCCCCAGTCAATCATGGTCATTAATCTACTCTTGAATTTGTGGACTCAATTTTGCAAGGTTTGTGTTTGTCTGTCATCCATCTGTCATCCCCTTCTCATGACTAACTAGTGTTGAAGCCTGTAGGTTGATTTGTATGATTAGATTTCTTCTGCTCAGGTTAGGTCACTGTTGTCTTAGTACCTACTGATCCATAGACTTGTTGTAAGGTTCAGGAAAATAGAGAGCATGATTCCATAGGCAAAATTATTTTTCTGTATTTTTAATTTTGAAAACTGTGATAAAAACTGTAAAAAAGGTAAAACTGTGGGTAGATGATTACCTGATTTTTATTAGAAATTCTAGCCCTTACATTTCAGTAAAGTTTGTTAATAAGGCAAAAAATAACTCGGTGCTGTTACTCATATCTGATGACAAAGAAACATCCGCTTGAAGAGCTTACTGTGACCCAGTTTAAATAGTCTGAACTATGCTAAAACTAGCTCCACAGTATCAGGGTTTTTTTTTTTTCTTTCTCATTTTGAAAGAATTAAAGATAAATGTCTTGCACATTTAAAGAGATGAGCTATAATAAAACGTATATGGATAATATGGCAGCAGTCCAAGCGCATTAGTATGCGCGCCCTGATCGAGTTGTGGCGGCAGCTAGCAGTCACTCTCAACTTGCAGTTAAATGTTACTCAGTGAGCACGGAGAGCCTTCCTCAGTGAAATGTTCTGTTTTGAGTTGAAGAAATTCACCCCAGTATAAGGCTTTTGTTGCCTGGATTGGTGTGAAACCTGTTGATTGGGAGAACTAGTGCCCAGCCTCTCCAGAGAGCAGTATTCATTATGGAGGGTCTGGTCCACAACTGACAATGTCCATAGCCGTGTGGATAACTGTTAGTTATGGAGCACGTGTGTGTTGTAACAAAAGCGTATGGGTAATACAGAAGTCATGCTGACAGAGGACTGGTCATGCTAACAGAAATGGAGCAACGTTCACATATTAACAAGCATATGACAGTTACGTGAGCACCATCACTACTACGTGATCATTTCTGCCCTGTTTTTTGGTAGAGTGGAGGCTGCAGGTTCTTATGAAACACAGTGGTGGGAAATCGGATAAGAGAATAATTCCCCTAGCCCTTGCCTGCTTCCTTCCCATATCTAATTAGCCATTGGGGAGGACAGCAAGAGGTGGGCAGCTGGCCAGATAAATTGTTACAGTGGATTGGATCTGGTCAGCAAGCTGCACTTTGGGCATTCTGGTTAAGATTTAAAAAACCCAAACAAACAAAAAAAGATTGTTTGTAAGAATTTCTAACCCAGCTCGTTATGTTTAAAGACCATGTTCTTTTTCTGTTCTGAAGTAGAAGACTTTTGGAAGAACTTGCTGGTTTCTTGTCCACGATTATCTATTTATTGCCTTTTTCTTAGCACGAGAGTCATCTTTACTGCCTTTCTTCATTATTACATGCTTCTTGCAAGTGTTCAGGCTTTTGCTTTATTATCCTTTGGAGACTCTCTCACAGGGAAATGAACCTTCATATCAGGTGGTAGTGAGCATGAATATTCCAGAGCCAGATTGCTCCTGCTGTGGAAAACGTCATACATAGGAAGAGAATTAAGGGAAGGAAATCTTCTGTGAGGTTCTTCCCACAGCCCTTTCACCTCTGTTCGTTATAGTCCAATGGTGAATGCGACAGGTTTGAGGAGAAGTCTGCTTCGTGAGCATGGGAGATCCTTTGGGTAATGCTGGGATCCGCAAAGCAGAGCCACCTCTGTAGGTGTACTCAGTGTACAGTTAGATTTGTGGGTTGTCTCAGGCTTTTGAGGGGGTACCATGATGCTAGTTTGGGTCTTGTGAGCAAATAAATTGGGTCCTTTGTTTTTTCAATGGTCAACACTTTGATTGTTTGATGTTAATACTAACACGCATTGGAGGGAGGAAAGATTTAGGGTTTTGATTTGGTTCATTGCTTAATATGGCTAATTCCTTAACTGTTGAAAGGTGAAACAACCCTTAGGGTGATATCTGATGTTTATGTATACAACTGTTTTATAAAGGATATATGTTATATTTACAGCAGTAAATGAAACATTCTACCTCCTTTATCTTTTTCAAAGTAGTACTTGTTTTTTCCCCAGTGTTGCATGTTCTGCTTATCAATGATTTCTCAGTAGTAGTTCATTTGTACAGCAGGAAAGATGACATAATAGAATAATGCTTTCATTATTATGGACAGCATGTACATTTCTAATAGCTGAAACAATTTTTGTGATGTTAGTGAAAGTTTGTAAAGCAAAAAAAAATTAATTTTAAGTTGCTTTTCGGTTTTGTTTGAGAAAAATAATTATTCTACAGTATTTTAATTTAGCAAGTCTGCGGTTTTTAGGTAGATTCATACCTATTTAACAATAAGTCTGTGCACCACAGACATAAAAAGCCTTTTTCATCATCTATAAATGAAAATAATTGAAAAGTGACTAAAGTCTTGTAAATGTTTTGAAATCTTTGAGTGTATTTAAAAGAATTTGTGAAAGCGTCATATCTCTGATCCTTTAAATCAAATCAGCCGGTGAGGATAGTGGTGGGGACAGTTGTACTACTGGCAAAATATTAAAAATCAGACAGTTGGACCGTTTTACCCTTCAAGAAAGTGGGGTTATATTTTGTGGTGTGCTCTAAATATAAACTTAATGTGTCTTCTGAAAAAAACAGAACAATTTTAGCGTGCTACATATTTACTTCAGCCAGTAGTTTGGCAAGATCTGATGTAGGTCAAAAATTTTTTACAAGTATGGAGCTGTTGTGCATTAATTTTATTGAGGCAATGTGACTTGGTTTGAGAGTTTGTTTACTACAAGACAGATGAGAGGTTTTGTTTCTAGAAGGGTTTATCTAGTGTTTCTCAGAAGGAGGGTAGTTCAGGATAATTGCCTAAGAACTTCCTTTTTATTTATTTTTTTAATGTAAGAACATTACAGGTTCTGATGACTTGGTCCATACCTAAGCTTACAGCATTGGCTTTGACTGGGAACAGGATAATTCTCACTTGCTCCTACTAAAGTTTCTGTTAATGTGAGATTTAATACTGCTTCTAAGTTATATGGTAGGAAATAGTCAAGAGTTCTAAAACTTAGAAAGGTATTAGATTCATAAACATTCGAATTGCTAAAAAAAAGGGAGGGAAGGATGGTTAATATGTTGTGTGTTTAAATGTAAATTATGCAGTAAAGTTGGAATCCCTGGCTTGAGTATAAGGCAAAGCACCTGCAATTCTAAATTAAGAATGTTGTAAGGTGAAATAACAAAACAGTAGGGGAATATGTGTAGTAGGTAGATTTCTGATGCTCCTGCTAGCTGGAGAAGGGAAGAGATTTGAGTTGCTGTATGACCTAGGAATTAGTGTCATTGAAGATAAAACAAATGATGTTTGGGAGAAGGAAATGCAGTTGACAACAGAGTACCCAAATACACTGATAACCAGGAATCACTGCTGACTGCTGGTAGCTTCAGCAATTTTCTTGGGCACGTGGCAACAGTATTACAGTGTGATCCTTGCTGGAACTATACAAATATAATTAATTCTTCTGTTGGGCTTTTCTGGTTGTCAGCTTCTTGCTCTCTTCTGGCCTGGGCTACCAGGATAAAGTATGCGTGTCTAACGTAGGCATACACACATGGAAATAAAGTCCATGTATACACAAGATGATTGCCTGTCAGACACTTCGAGTTTTTCATTTTTTACAACTAGCTATGTTTTCTGTAATCAGTATGCTGCTTGTTGCTTTGTAATGATATCTGAGTTTTCCAAAGATGGTAGAAGAGTATTTAAACAAGAGTATTTGAAGGTGAATGTTGACAATGCAGTGTTTCAGTGATGATAGACTGTCATATTTCTTTAAGAATAACAAAACACAATTTTTTTCCCCAGGCTTGTGCTATTTCTTTAGGTGCTCACAAAATATTATTAACTATTAATACAGCACAATCGAAAGTGTAAAATAAGTGCTTACTTTTCCCCCCTCAATCCCACATCCTTAATTATAAGAAGGAAGGAATGATACAGAAGAAGGTTGGCAATAGAGAATCCTCTTTAACTTTATAAAATATAATATAAACAAACCTGCGGATTTTTTTATGTATTGGAGACTCATGTTGAATGTAGGTAGCTCCCCACTGCCTTTTAAGTGCACATGTAGAAAAGGTTGTGTCTGGCAGAGCAGGTGAAGGAGCTCAAGGACCTGATTCTATACTAGATGCCTTTAAAGGCTAGGAGTGGGAGGTGTTGTTTAGACTTCAAGATCACAGGAGTTGAAAATGAGTTTTACATCATGTTTATACCTTCCAGATAGATATAGGAGGCTGCATATATTGAAGGTATATACGTTAATAAAGGTATCCAAGTAAAGTTATTAACATACAACTGATAAAGACAACTTTAAAGGACATTTTCCACCATTTAAAGATGTTTCTAGACATCACTTTGCTCTGAAATGCACTTTAAAAAAATTCTCTGCTCTGCAGACAGCCCAAAAGCTGTGCTTGTGAATGTTAAAAAATGACCTTGAGCAGAAGAACTCAGAGGTTGTTTGGTGTCTTTGTACTGAGTAAAATAAACTGGCACAGGAATGAAAAAAACCTGCATTAAGGTTCAGGGCCCTGATTCAGCAAAACACTATCTTAAACATGGAAACAGTCCTTATTCTTCTGCTAATGCTCATGTAATTCCTGGTCAGGAAACAAGTACTAGAATAAACCATATGCATGAGCATGTGTAATATGAAGTGTTGATAATGCCCTTGGTTGGGTGTCTGAGTTGGCTGAAACGGAAAATGAACTCCCCCAAAAGAGTAGTGATGTATATCCGAGGAGTCAGCCTTGCTTTTTTTGAGATGCACTTTGTGGTGGAGGGGTGTTCCCAGGTTTGGACGTTGTTGCTTCCAGTAAGTATTTGAGAGGCGGATTAAACGTCTGGCTTTACTAGCAAGGTGTGGAAGATGCCTGGGTATTTGAGATCTCAGTAGAATTTGGTTGTTTCTTTTGTAACTGAATAGACACTAGTATTCTATTAAGACTTTTTGTCTCCCTGTGGACGTGTAAGAATTGTTCACTTGAATCTACATTATTCAGTACTACTTGCCCTTAACTGATACTCTTAAGCAGTAGTTATAATAATTTCTTATATACTTATTTAACTGGTATAATGCATAGTATAAGAATGCTAGCTGTGGTAAGTATACTTGAAACTAAAGTGCTAATAATAAGGCTTCTCTACCTTTGCTTCTTTATATCTAATTTCTATGACTTTAAGATGGGTAGAATTCATACAGAAAATTAAGTAAACATAGCTAAAGCTTCATAGCTGAAAACTGAAGATGAATACTACTATTATTTTATTTATAACTCATCTAAGACTTATCTGTACTAATGTTTTATCTGTTATTTCAGTACTTAGTTTGTATCATTTCATGAAAGCAGACTTGTTTTTACTATATTAGTATTGCTAAATATTAGTATTTAGCACTGTAAAGAACAATTTATCAAATTTTCCGTTTAGTCAAGTTCCATAAAATAAGTAGCCCCCCTTACCTAATTTGCACTTAAAAAGAATTGTCATTGCTTTACACTGTAGCTATCTCATAAACAGCGTAACAGAACGTATAATAATGAGAATCATAATTTACTATTCTTGTCTCCAGAAAATTCTCACCTGTGGTGCTAGACGAAGGGCTGCTTTGGATGCTGCTGGGAAGTTAGTCAGCAATGTTGAGTGACGTGGTGTCAGGACAATTTTTCAACTGTTTCTTGTTAATAGTTGTACCGACGGGAGTATCTGGATTTGCTCCAAAGAGAATGTTTTTGTCAATACCACCTTTGCTTTAGCAGATAAAGTTTCATTTAATAATGAGGTCCAGGTGGGAAGAGATTACATTATATTAAATTCCACCATCTTTATCCCCCCTTTTCTTTTTGCTGTGCAGAAATATACTGTGTAAGAAATAAATGCCTTAAGCTTAAAGAACATTAACGTGTATATTCAGAATCCAAGTTAATGGCAGAATCAAGGTTGCGCAGACTGTACTTGAATGGGTTGTAAAGTGATTGTCCCGCTTGTTATAGGGCTTGTATGTGTTTGTGCAAGCACACCTATGTAGGGAACAAAGATGACAGAGAACAACCTCCCTCTCTGCACTTGCTGGCCAGGAGAAATTGTAGCTGCAAAGACCATTTTTATCAGATGGTTAGCAGTGAATGACTGTCCAACTTAACAGATGTTACGTTGTCGCAGTGGCTGTGTTTTGGGTGTGTGGGCACATAGGTTATTGGTGTAGCTTTTGAGTCGTGGCTAGTTGCTGAGTAACTGCACTCGCTGCTTCTGTCTAATGTTCTTAGGACAGTCTGATTTGGACAGTTTTCGCTGGACTGTTGTGGCCCTGGAAGAAAGCTGCTAATTTGTATTTTTGGGATTTGGCTTCTGCTTTTGGCAGGGCCAGGCCATGTGTCCCATACTTGGCAGCAAGTACTACCTGGCTTGAAAGCTTTCATTGCATCTTTAAATCACTCTGCTCAGTTCAAACATTGCAACAGGAGTTCTTTGGTTTTGTTCTGAGAATTTTCACAACACTTGATGTTTGAAAAATCTGTAATATATTTTTGTCTTGTTTCATGTTGGAGAAGGTTAAGAAACCAGAGATGTTGCACAGTCATCTGTGCATATCGTGAAAACACTTAGTATTTTCTGCTAGGCTAACAGGTAACGTGTGAACTGCTTAAACTGATCTCTCCTAATTTCTTTCCCTGGAGTAAACTCTGCAGTAAACTGGAAAGTTTTCTAGGAAACATGATGTAGGATGCAGTACTGCAGTAACTGTGTAATAGGCTAAGTGGCTAGACTTTTTTTTCCAAAGCACATTTGGCTGCTTATATGGTGACATGTCATTCAAAGGCCACAAAAAGGACACAGTTGTGTAGAAAGACCAATGAACCCACATGTGTGGATCTGCTCAATCTCTATTTGCCAGAGGCCCCGAGGTGGTGGTGAAGGCATGTGCCACCTCTAGCCTCCCACTCCCTCACAGCTGCGGAGCAAAGGTGGGCCAGGTCCTTAAGAACTCTGAGCAATCACGGGGCTTGTTCTGGAATACAGACCCTGCGGGAACGCCATGGCCCTCTGTCCAAGCATAACAAATGTCTTGGAAACTTAAGCAACTGTATGGTGTGAGTTCCTCCTCTACTGATACAGAAGGTGCTGTCACAGATAGTTACTGAAAACTAAGACTTAAAATTGTTAAAGCCTTCTAACGAGGGTATTTTGTGAGAAGAGTCGTGGTTCTTGAAAGTGAGGGAGTGAAATCTATTTTAGTGATAGGTGGAGGGTAGTGTTATAGCAGTTGTGACGTAACTGCCAAAGCTGTGTCCTTCGGTAAATTTGAATGTGTTTTGTTCCTATCTAATAGACTGTAGTACTTAAAAAATGACTGTACAGAACCAGACTAAAGGAAGCCCTCGGTGCTCAGCCAGAGAAGAATCACAACACCCTCTGCTGGTATGAATGGCTCCTTCTTCCTCTTCTCCTCGAGGACTTGCCTGGCAGATACCCTAGAAATAGTAAAAGACAGTTCTGAAGTGTGATGCTGAGTCTACTCGATTAAGATGAGGTTGTTTTAACCAATTTGTATTCCACCCCCTCCCCACCCCCCTCCCGCTGAAATTTGATAGTTTAATCTAACCAGTAATACCACCACTAAAACAGATGAGGAAAAGGTGGTGATGGTTTTTCTCCACTTGCAGCTGCAGGAATCCGTGTTACTTTCTAACTAAGCATGCAGAAGGCTGCTCCTATTTGGTAAGCTCTTAACGAAGTTGGACTTGGAGGTTCTACGTGCAAATATGTTTCTGAAGAAAGCATCCTTCCCTTTGCTGTGCTGGTAGTTGCATTCAAGTAATGCTGCCAAATCCATTGGGTAAACTTGTGGGTTTGTAAAGTAACTGTGTGTTCCTACGGCCTTTCCTAGAGGTTATCTCTGCTCAAGTTTTTAGAAAGCCTCTGTGTCACTTGTCAGATGATGAGCAGTCAAAAGCAGGCAGGCTGGGTGAGTAGTTTACTTATTTTTCTTTCCCCAGTGTGTACAGTCATGTTCTTAAACTCTTGGTAGGCCTGTCACATATTAATACCCTCTTGTCTACTTCCTTCCCAGCTCAAGATGATTGAGAAGGAAATTGCAGGTTAGGAAGAGGAGTGGACGCTTTTTAATTTCTTCTCATAGAACATGTCTGATGTCTGCCAAAGCAACTTTCTCCATGTTCCTGACCCTCCTCCTCCTCTTACCTGCCTTATCTTAACACACAATATACTGTGGTAGGTGCTATCACTTTCACTCTGAAAAATAATCTTCACTCACAGTATTTATAGAGGGGCTGGGATCATCAGGTGCCAAGCACCCCTCTCTCCTGCCTGCAGTCTGAGGAGTGAGCCTGCAGAGAGCCAGGATATGTCACTGCAGTGCTCTGACACTACGTGTACACCAGTTGGAAAAATGACAGTGTAAGTTTTGAGGGAGGAGAGGGATGGGAATAGCTGGGTGGGGAGCCGGCTGAATGTTTGGTTATTATTAACAGCACCGTTCCTAGTAAATGGTAGCTTATATAATTTTGTTATGAAAGAATGCTGCTGGTGGAACCGTGCTTCTCTCTGTGGCTTATTAAAATGTCCCTTCAGCATGGCAGTGATGCACTGCCTCCTGCATGAGAAGGGTTAAGAGGAGACAACATCCTGTCAAAGACCTTGTTTTTAATTTTGCCTCTCACACTGGCACAGATCCGGCTAAGAGCAGCCCAGATTAGTTCGAAAAACCTTTGAAGAGATTTAAGATGTCCTTCAGCCAGTTTGAAGGTTTTTGTCTTGCAAATCCTGTACAAGGGCGCCTGCAGGCATCTCGACCCTTGCTGTGCTGCTGATGCAGCTCAAGGTCACACTAACCCGCCCTGTGACATTCAACAACACACACACAAAAAAAAAAATTATGCGGTGAAACTGCTTCAGCATTCAGCCAACCAACAACTTCCTCAGTTCCTCACTAAAGGAAGAAGTGTAATTTTTTTTTCTTTTGTCATCTCTTTTTTTGGGGGCTTCGTAGATTTTTGCTGCAGGAAATAATCCAGGATTTCTGGTGTGTGTGATGACAAGGTCATTTCTTAATTAGAACACATGTAAAGAACAAAGCTAAATGGCTTCAAAACAGCTTTGTAGTTGATGGAGAGGATTTAAATTATTTAAAGAGATAGTCACCCAAGTATGATGGAAACTGAATTCTAAACATATTAACTCTTTCAGTACTCTGCAGTTTCTGTATGCTGCTCAAAAGAAAATGTCAAACTTGATAAGCATTATTGCAACTGCTGTTAAATGAACACTTTTACTTCTGTTTATAGTTAGGGTTGTATTATGCTTTCTCTTGTGAGAGTTACAAAAGCAAGATCCTTTTGGTTTTTGGATTTTTTTTTTTTTTTTTTTAAATAGTGAAATATTCTGTGCTGGCTAGAGATCAAGAGATAGCCAGAGGAAGTTGCTTCTTGAAGAACAGTGACTTAATTTCTATTGCATTTCATATTTTCAAATTTTGGAGAATGTATTATCACAAATATATGAGTGTGTGTCAGAGTATATATATGAACTGCACTGCAAGTATACAGGTATTATTTCAGAACTGCTGCTGGGAGAAGTCTGGACTACTGTCCTCAGTACTCAGTGTGGTTGCAAGGCATAAGAGCATAAAGAAGGAGGATTTGAGATTAGGGAATGGGGAATGAAAGGAGAGAATTGACAAGATAAATGGCAACTTCACTTAGTTTGAAACGACTGTGAGCTGGCTGGAAAGGAGATATCCTGGAATTTGAATTTTGTTGTTGCTCAGATTTGTTTCTTTGACTCAAAGCACCTAAGTGTGAAGCCATTGGTGCAGCTGTCTTAAGCATGGTTTGGGTGGTTTCAAGATAATTATCCATGCTTTTAATCCTATCCCCCTGTTTTTCTTTTCTCTTTTCTTCCCCTCCTTGTTTAGTTTTCTAAACTTGTTTCATAAATGCCTGGGGGCTAAGTAAGATGACTGTCCTTCAGTGGTTGTCCTGGGAGTGCCCAGCCCGAGGGGCCTGGGACAGCTTTCACCACTGTACCTTTGCCTGTCCTGTTGAAGAGGCTGACCCCAGCGCCCACCCCACTTCAGGCAAAGCTGAATTTACTGTGGTCTGCAGGACCTGCCTTTGGTGCCAGCACACAGTAACTTTCCAGGTTGGTTGCTTAAAAAAGTGAGGGAGAAAAATTTTAAAACGTGTTCACTCAGGGGGGGGAAAAAAAACCCAAACCTAAGAAACCATTGTATATAAACTTTGCTGGCAAACTTAGGGCTCTACATTTGCTCAGACACCGCTGCGTGATGTGTCACAGAACTGAAATAAGGGGTGGGAAATAAGCCCCCGCTCTGTAGTCAAAAGTCTAGCACTTGGATTTAAGTGTTTCAAGTACAAATGACAGAAAAATCAAGAGTTGATCGCTTGTTGTTGGTTTGTTTCTTTTTTTGTTTGTTTTTTTTCTGGGGTAAATCTTGTTCAGCTGAACATGAGGCACAGCAAATGTCAAATGTCAGACTGAAATGGAGTGTGCTTACTGGAGAGAAAGTGTGCTGGCTCTGAGGACCTCCTTGTGAGAACAGAGGAAACTGCATTTGCCAGGATAAAGAGGGAAGATCGGGCGCTGTAACTTCTTTCCTCTTTGGGTTGCTTTTTTTCCTTTCCCTGCACTATTACGCTCAGACGAGGCTTCTGAGAAGACAGTGACGGAAAACAGGCTGCACGCAAGAAATTTGGATAGGACGAAACTGATGCGCTCTGTGAAATCTGTATGTTCCTGCCCTTGCCTGGGGTGTGCTGTGCCCTTAATATTATGGGAGACCTAAGCTCACCTGCTAGTAATTTCTAATTTACTGTCCTAATTCATCGATTTGTTATCACTAATTGTACTTCATTTACTTCTGTGTAGTTTCCAGTACCTAAAGGGTTGAAAGGTTGCTGTAATTGGCACCCGCAGCTGCTCTTTCTTTTGACAGGGGATAATTTTGCAGCCTATGCTTTGTGTGACAGCTGCCTAATTGGGCATTCTCCCCTTGTAGCAAGCCTGCCTCCTCCAGCCTCCCTGCTGACAAATGGTGGTGGATTATAGATGAGGACACGCTGACCCGTTCGACCTTGCTGAGACAGCGGGGAGGGGCCTCCTGCTACTTGAGGGAAGCTTTGGGTCACTTAAAGGACAAGGTCATGAGCCAGGTGGGGAAATGACATGATATCACATGACAATAGCCCGATGACACGGTCAGTATGTCAAGGACAAACTCATCAGTATTGATTTGCATTGCTTTTTCCTGGTGTCTCTACAAAGCCACTGATCTTTCAAAAATATTTTGCTAATTTATTCTAGGTAAAGTGCCCAGTGTTATTTTTGGGATGGTTCTGGGGAGTATTTGTGCAGTATTTCCTTATCGGTACAGATCACGTGTAAAAGCAGTGTTGTTAAAACTCCACCGACTGTAATTTGGAGGGTTCATCTCGATGTTTTTGGTAAAATGCATATCTGCATGTACAGTAAGGAAAATGCCATGAAAGATGCACAACAGGGCAGAACTTAAGGCGGGGAGAAAATCCTTGTGTTTAATTCTGGTATTTCACTCTTCACTCCTTAAAATGCACGTGTATGAACCTTTATGAAAACACATGTATCCACAGCTGTAAGGCTGAGTGGAATGTGGGAGAAGTGTTTAATTAAAGAGAACCAAAGAGAAAAGTTAAATATAAATGGAATGTTTAAAGAAAAAGTCATTATATTAGCTCAAGGGCGATACAGTTAAGATAATGTCCTGCCTATTTTAAGAACTAACACAGTATCCAGCTATGCCAGGTAATAAAAACCTGCTAAGTGGGTTTTCCAAAATGTTGTGAATACAAGTGACAATATTTTGAGACCATCTCCATGTTGCATTTCTATGCTAATAAACTTCAAGGTAAATGAACAGCTTGTTTGACATTTGCTATGTTAGACAATAATAAAATGCTTTCTTCTGGAGTAATTAGACTTGATAGATGGATTATGTTAAGAGGTAAAGATAAATACAATCAAAAAGAAAACTCTCTTCAAGGGAGTTACTGCCTGCTTTTGAACTTCAACACTATCATTCTGTATTAGCTGATGCCTCATGGTGCCTCTCGCACACGTGTGTGTGCACACATACACACACGCACACACTCATGCATGCATATACAGACACATGCAGCATGCACTGAGTTTCTGAAGCAGCCTGTGAAGCCGGGAGAGGAGTGTTCGCCTAGGAGCACAGTTCCCATTTCTGTGAGATCTGATTTGTTGTTGGAAGCTGTTGTGTCTGAACCTCGTCAGTTCACCAGGATGTAATTTTACTCCCCCGAGGTAAAAAGCCATCAGTGGTAAAGTGTGATAAATTAGTTCGCTCAAGTAGATGCGCGTGCGTGTGTGCGTGTATGTGTTTAATTCTGACCTTGCTGTGCATGTGTTTAGCTGCTCTCCGTGCCCGAGTCAAGCCCGGTGGAGGTTTAATCCTGTGCCCTTGTACACGTATACTTGATTGGTAGTTGTGGTTATCTCGGCAGAAGACATTCTGCCCTCCTCCTTGTATTGGTCGGGACCTGGGCATTGGGGAGTCAAGTCGAAGGAGAAAGAAAAGAGATTTTGCATTAGTATTCTATGAAAGCCTTACTGTCTGCAGAACAAATTGATTGCTACAGTGTACCTGTGCTTGGCACCACTGCTGTGAAAGAAAGGTATGGTTGTAATCTGTTTTATTGTATTACATGTTGTGACACTCCAGGAATGTTTAACATTCGGCTCTTCTATGGCACATGCTTGAAGTCTAAGAAAAATATGTGAATGAATGAAAAGTATGTGAGGATGTTGTATTGGCAGCTTTGTTTACTACAAGGAAGTAAGTAGCCCCTGCTAATGAGACAAATGTATTGTATGTGCCAGTGGCAACATTAAGAGATGGATAACTGAATTCTCTGTTATTTTATTCAGTTACATCTGTGTCAGAAGTTGCTACCTGGCTACACAGATAAAATTCTAATTAATGTTTTAAGGGGGTTTTGGTTTAGCTTCTAGCAAGATGATAAATGTGAAATATACTTGAACATGGGTGTGTTTGCCTCTAAATGCAAATGTGGGGGGTTTTTTCCTGGTTTTTAATCTGCTGCACTGGTCCTACATGGAGGGGGGGTTGCGGGTTGTATGTGACGGGAGATAGAAAAACATGAAATTCTTTGTGCTGCTGTGATAAACAGAATAAGAACAAAGCTGAGGAAAAGTGCAGGATTTTAGCCTTCATCTCTGCCTCCTTTGCACACACACACTCCACCCCCCCCGTCAATCTCCACC